>NC_133341.1:42789823-43089823 GCF_030506205.2 Paramisgurnus dabryanus | reverse complement strand
TTAAAGAGTAACTAAACCCTAAACCAACTTTTTTTAGTTAATGATCTGTAAGAATGATGCTTTATTAGTGCTGTTCATTGATTTTAGTAAGTTTTTTGACATTTGGATATAAAGTGTTTCAATACTACAATATATGGTGTAAAAACGTCTGAGTGCTGCCCTCTTCAGGTTGAACGGTGGCTACTGCAGTTGAATTTTCCTATTGGATGTTGGGTCCAAGAAATAACTCGTGACGTAAGCAGGTTCAAGCTCACCACGCCCTTGTTACGATCTCACCACACACTTAGTTCGTCCCCTCTATCTCCGTTGGGATCTGCCCACTTTTCTTGCATTTTTCAAATATTGCAGTGGGTGGAGTCAGGCTCTGACCAGGGGTTTAGTTACTCTTTAAAAAAACTATTTATGCACGTCGTATGCAAAAAGCGATTCGGGTTATTTCGGGTCGGGTACATTTCTTTGGACCCCAGTAGACCTCTTATTCATCCGCAACAATGTGGCCCCTGCGCACAATGTGAGACTAAAAAGCCAGGAAACTACTAATGACATGGAAACTGACCAGCTAGCCAACAAGTATTCAAGTCACAAAACAGAAGAGGAACTAGCCCAGTTGAACATGTTCCTGCCCAATGTGAAACAAGGCGAATGTGTATTCATGTTAGTCTGAAAGTACACGTGACATTCTCATTGAAAATTTTCCATAGTACACAAGCAGGAGGAAAAAGAGGAAGCTATGAATGCTTGAAAAACTAGTAGGTATTTGAAATCGTCTAAAATGCCAAGCTAAAACTGAGTAGATGATGACTCAATAACCTGTGGGTATAACTGTTTTTCTTTATACTGTATGCAGAATCAGATGGTCATGAGAAATAATAGTATACAAAGCATATACAAAGAAAAATAAGCCTTGAAATGAGATCCCAAGTATCCAAATGTTTTTTTTTATAATTTGTGCATCATGCTTCACAATCAATGTTGCCTCTTGCCTTTGAAATCGCTTTATAGAAACACATTCCAGATTGTATTGTGATCTGTGGTTAACTTCCATTGACCTTACCACTATTGAAGAGCTCAATGAAGTCCAGTGCATGCTTTATTATCATCCGCATGGACTCAAACACATTGCTCCGCAAAACCCCCTGTGGCTGAGGGCCCACCTCAACACCTGCAATCCATAAAATATCAATGTAAATCATATTCAGTCATAGGTAAATATGTTTCAACAAATAGTGCAGTTTTGTCAATACTAACTCAAAGCTATAGTGTGAAGTAACTTAAGTGATATTTTTTTATGAATATTAATTAGCATTGCTGGGAACTCTTGCTGAAGCATCTCATCATGTTGCACTTATTAATATTCATGTGTCTTATATGTTCTCTGCTGTTATGTCACTGAGACACACTACATGTTTACAGGTTACAAAATATTTACTTGATCTTTAAATATGAATTAATCTGAAAATGAAACCTGTTGTAAATATATCAAAGCTAAAATGTAACCAATTTACCATCAAGAAAACATCTATATAATCTTACATGTATAAAACTAAAATTGGTAAACAACATATTACAAATGTGCTTTGGGCTAACAAACAATCACGTGACCTAAAATCTTTAAATCTAGACTTTATTCCTGAACATACTTTAACTTATAGATCTAATATTAAACTTGATTTAGCAAGTTAATCTGTTAATCCTTCAGGACTTTGTACTTACCAACAGGGTGTTTGGCAACAGAACGTGTGGTTGAATATTTCAGCTGTGGGTGCTCATTTAACAGCACTGAGCAGGTGTGCGGAGCCATAGCCTTCTGAAAAAGGTGAAAACGCGTATGAGTTTTGTGGTGCTTAAGCAAACAATTCATTGATAAATGTTAACTGAAAAGTTTCACATGGGAACTAAGAATCAATGAAGCGTTTGTTTCCAAAACAAAAAAATATAGTTACCGCCAAAATCAGGATTGTATCAGGTCAGTATTAATAAGGAAATTCTTAATTTTTTGCAAATCAGATATCCACTGTGTTATTCTGTCATGTTTTCTACCTTTTTTTTCCAAAACGTAATAAATGCCAGTCCTCCTTCTCTGCAAAATGCAATAAATCTGCTCAACAAATCACAGCGCACCATTACACGCATTTTAAACAACAATGGCGGTGCGTTGAATACACACAGAATCCTAGTTTTCCTCATCTACTTTGTACTTCGTGATCAACAAAGAAACAAAAAAATTGTAATTTTGATGGCTTTGATAAACCTGTGTTGGTTTTCTGCACCGGGAAGAAGCATAAGCCATTAAAATCGAATAATTTACGTAAGAGGCACTCGAAAAAATGCCGGCTGTTGCTTGTTCTCCCGACAGCATCAAGCTTCTGTCATGCTAACACATCGACCCCAGGGGATCTTATGAAAAACATTCCATTATTTAACTCGAAGTCGACGAAAATCGAGCAGGACCAAAACATTTTACAGCTGATTGTTCTCAAAAAAGTTCAGCGACAACGTCCCAAGGATGACAGCAGCAATGACAACATAATGTGACAAAGTAAGTGTTTTGATTAATGCAATTAATGTTTATATTTTTTAATCATTGTATACCACTAGTCAACTAAATCGGCCATTCCCAAACTGTGGTCCGCGGACCACTGGTGGTCCGTGAGGGTACTGCAGGTGGTCCGTGTAAAGGCTAAATTAAATATAAAATAATACATTTTTTTAAGAAAAATATATATTTTTTAAGAATATGTTTTAAGAATCTGTTGTACTGATGTGATGACCAGTTATAGTTTTAGTGATAGTAAACCTATTTAGAGGTGCAGATAAATTCAGGACATATTTTATTATGAGTATTATAAGGTGGTCCGCGAAAATTCTTGATTACAAATAGTAGTCCACACACACAAAAAGTTTGAAAACCCCTGAACTGAATGATGAATATAACATGGCAAACATGAATGGACATTTGTAAATTGATTAAATAGATTTATAGCATTTTAAAAAAAAGACTTTTTTATTTAATGCATTTTTGCGGTAAAAAAGTTTTGTTTTTGTAATTAAATTATTTGAAAATCAAATTATGGATTAGAATTTTTTATGTTATTATAACCCAAAGATACTATGTGAAAGTTCGTAACAGAAAATAGTGGTTTTCATCTTGTCACTTTCTTGGTATAGAAAACACGTTTTACCCAAATTAGTCAAAATGGATTTATTGCGTTTTGGAATAGCAATAGTGTTATGGTTATGTGCTATAAAAATATACACTTAAAACATTGCAAGATCCTTTTATAAATTTCCCAGTAAACAGTACATGCAACAAGAGCATAACAATGTAAGTCCTGTATAACTAATATAAAAAAAAAAATTAATGGAAGCTAGATCGCACATTAGTAATTCACTTAATGTCATTTGGCATTTCTTACCTTAATATAATGTACCATCTGAAGGGTGAAGAGGTCTTTTGAGCTTTCCAGAATGAGGGTGGAGCCCATGTTTGAGGTGGTGTTGTGAAGGTCAAAGATGACATCATACGCATCCGAGCTTCCCTTGGGACCAAACATTTGATTGATTTCCCGAGCCCTTTGGACTTCATACGGCAGGCCTTCTGTATCTGGACCACTGCGAATGGAAAGTTTCTATTTAATATTAACAACAATAATTACGTTTTGACAGACATGACAAATAAGTAACAGAACGTTGATCTCGGGATCTCAGAAAACTGCTAAACCTCCGAAGATTCATCTCCAGAATACAGTGATTTTTAACCCTTATCTTAGCGCTTGTAATGCAAGATGAAAATAGTTTGACTTGAATTCTCTGTTGGTTAAATTCTCAGAATTTACAAAAATACTGGCTCTGTTTGTTTGAATGACCCCACCAGCCAAACACAGCAACACAGGCATTCCCGTGAAATTGAAGTGAGACTGTTTGTCCGACTGCTGGCAGAGTGTTCAGGAAAACTGTCTCAATATAATTATTATTTTTGGCATTTCATGGCACAGAACCTACACACTTCCGCATTAAAGCACTGGGGCCAAAATTATTTAATAAGCAGAAGTGCTATTAACTATTTTAAAAGGGCGGCGAATGGCTGGCTTTTACTTATAATGCTAAATAATTTACTTACTTGACTAATGTAAACTAGAAACTTGAGTAATCATTTATATGAGTCAGGCCAAAGGTAACATTTCAGAAAAGTTCCTATTACACAATGTAGCTTATATTTACAAAGTCATATGCTTTATTAAACACAATAAAAAATATCAATAAGACAAAAATAAAGAAGGACACATTTGCATCCATTCAGTCTGTGAACATCTCATGTGATGGCCACACATTATAAAAACTTGATGTCTGTCTGCATTGAACACTATGTATGCATACTCTCCTGACTAATTGTATTTTAATTACAAACATCAAATAGATTGCTAATTTCACCAGGGCATCTCAGGTATCCGACCTTCATTCTGCATTCAAATCTGATCTATTCTTATTCATTGGTGGTTGTGAATGCGTTTTTAGTATTGTTTTGTGTTTAGATGCAAGACAGAGACATTAAAGCTATCCTACACACTGTATTTACACTAAAGCATACTGTAGATCTAATTATGTGCATTTTGATAGTAAATTTCTATTTGTACAATGTATTATTTGCCTAAATAATGTAAAGAGAAAATGCTCAGATTCTTCACCCTGCAGGACATTTGGTAAAAACCATGTCGAATATCCAAACATCGTCAAAACGTTGTTCCCCTAAATATTTTTCTCCAAGGATTATTTATTGTTATTCAATCGGACGTCACGTTTACGTCGGCTAGGTACAAAAACAACACATCCGCGTTTGCTACGTATCACGCAATGTTAATAGCTCTCATGCTAACGCACATCACGCGTATCCTGACACGAGCAGGTTGAGACAGCTGATCGGTTCACTTATCTGTTTGCAAAGCATACTGTAGACTGAAGATACAAGTGTCTCGAAACGAGGGTTGTAAAACATTGTGCGAGGCAAAAATAACGCAGAGACGCGACAGTGTGACGCGTGCGTATTTAACAAAATCGATTGGTAAGAACGCGTCCTACAAGAGTATCAAAGTTTTGCAACAGTTTAGAAAGCAAATACATATGCTACCTACCTGAATACAATATAGGCCTATACCATACTAAAGCAAACTTGTTTATAACATTACTATAATTTTATAATATACTGTATAAGTGTGTAGGCTACTACTGTATTTTTGATGTACGCCAAGTTAAAGACCAAAGTATTATGCAATAAATGATAAACGCAACAAAAATATCGGGGATAGGGGATATTTACCTAATATTAGCAGGAGTAAATGCGCGGTTCAGATCTGTGTCGATGTACCTCACGCATTTTTCCACTGCTTTTGGATTGCTTATGAACGTCTTGGTCACCAGTCCGTTTCTTTCCGTCTCGGCTGCATTCTTCATCCACATATTTACCAACGTTATGCCGGACATTTCGTTTCCATGTGTACCTCCAAAAATAGCCACCCGTTTGATCCCGGGCAAACACGAAGCGTTATTGCGAGAATTCATGGCAATGGCAGCACGAACGCGCGTTTCACGAGAGCGCAGTTTCCTCACTACAACCGGTTCCTCTTGTTTTGAATGCTGTGTTACATAATGGTAATTTAAAGGCTGTGTCTGAGCCCTAGGCATAACTAGACTTGTGTGTCATCTTCATTAGGGGTGCACGGATCGAGTTTCACAACCGTGTTGCGTCCCACTCTAGCAGCACTGTGACGTACCGAGCGATAATGACATTCGGGATTATTCCAAAAAGATTACACAGCAGAATAAATGTAATCTCCTTGGACAATAAATCGATACATTAAATAAATAAAAACAAGAATAAAAATCGCACGACATTTCTAAAATATATAAACATTGTGGGTAATTTGCAATAAAATAATTAAAATAAAAATGGGAATATATGTGACCCTATCTGCAATCCGGTCTAAAATCTCGTAAAATATTTATGAGATTAGGGAAATCAGAGTTTGATTTGTTTTCAATTTTTAATATGACCTTACTTCAAGGTTATATTTTCACAGAATGTTCTTTGCATTATGTAAGATGATCTATATCACAAAAAATGACTTTAGGTGGGTTTTCACAGGCAGGGTCACACATAATTAAAGGTGACAGTTATGTCAGTATAGGCTTGTTCGACTTCATGCGCGGGTCGCATGAAACGACAGGCGGATGACGTCAAAGTACTGCGAGAGCGATTTGAGAGAAGTCAAATTTCGTCTCGCTCTCGCGGTACTTTGACGTCATCCGCCTGTCAGTTCTTGCAGCGCTGCATGATGGCACAAAGCAAAGACAAAAACAACAAAGATTATCGGTAATCTGCAGAAAAATTATAATAATCAATAAAAATATAATTGACAATGTAATCTAATGTGACATGTGCAACTTCTTACTCATTTTACCATAGTTTCCGAGAAACATTGTGGTAGGACAATGCAGCGTAGATAGCAACACAGACACAGAAGGGGATACCTTTATCATTTTATTTCTCAGTAGCAAAGTATAAGACTTCCTCAAAACAGAAAAGAAGAAATAGCACAAATGATAAAAATTGCACAGATTCGTTTCTAAAAATGGACTTGCTTGCTATTTGACAAATAAGATTTTGGTTACACAAAGAACCTTTGCTTATTAAAAATAAACAAAAATAAAAGACTTCTTATATACAAAAAGCACAATAAAGTAGCATACACATCACTTATGTGTTTTTTAATAAATTGTATGCATTCAGCAGTACAAATCAGTGCAAAACACATCAATTTAGGTTAAACAGACTCTTATAAATACATTTACAAAAATATAGCTGCAAGCAGCAATACCGGGGTCAAGCCGAAAAGGGCCCAAAAGGATGTAAAATTGAGATTGGATAAGCAGACTGAAGAACCTAGTTAAACCAAGTTTAATTAGTGAAAAGAGCACACCCCCATGTCTCTACGGTGTTCCGATGCAGAGATATAGCTTTTGCAAAAACGGTTGATAAGGTATTCTCATTGGTTGCTAGGGAGTGAATTGGCAACCATCAGTGATTATAGTCAAAGCCATGAAAGGAATAATCCATGATGACTCATGGTTTTAGAAGTGTTGTTGCAGTAGTTTTAGGCAAAAAATGCGTTATTCTATCTCAAAACCAGTAGGTGGCGCAATGACAAAATTGTGCATGCAACCTCAGGTCATAACTGTGTTACATCTAGCTAGTTTTATGACTATACACTTTAGTTTAGTGAAGAAACAGTTGTATGACCATAGGGCTGGCTTGATATCAAAGGTTTTGTTCAATTATAGGGCCACCTAGTGGTGCAAGCATACAATTTTTTTTGTGTGGCCTCAAAATATGCTCATACATCAGGGAATCAAATATGGTAAAAAAATCTCTTTGCGTTACAAAGTTATAGCCATTTATGTGTAAAAACACAAAATTTAAAGGTAATTTTTAGTTTTTTGCAATTTTCAGCCATTTCTGATGAAAATTTTAATACAATGCCAATAGAACTTTTTGTTCAGAAGGTAATGCAATATTCTTCCTATGATGTTTTCGAGTCGATCAGAATTACGCTCGCGGAGATATTCGCGCGTGTTTTTTAAGTGCTATTTTGCCGCGCAGGGTTAACCGTAAGGCCAATTCTGGCATGTTTGGTATCGTTGGACTCGGCAACTATTCAGGACTCCAAGGAAACAAGTCCCATGAAAATACGTCGATCACAGCCAAAGTTATAGGTGTGTAAAACATTCGTCTTACCACTAGGTGGCGCTGCGACGAAACTGGGCATGCGCTCTCAGTTCCTGACTGGCATCACAAGTACCAAGTGTCGTTTCAATAGGCTTAAGTTTGGCGAAGATACAGCCTCAAATCCGTTTTTTTGCACTCTACGTAAAATTTGTTGACGCGGTTTACGCAAACAGATTGGCGAATCGACATGAATTCCATAACTTTTTGCCGTGAGGGTCTGTAGATGCTACATACCGATTTTCGTGGAAATCGGGCAAAAGCTCTAGGACGAGTTCGCAAAAGTAGGTTTTACGAATAATTCAAAATGGCGGAAAAAATTTCATGACGGAAAATGACGTCATAGGGTCCAGTCGAATCGTCTTGAGCCAAGGAATCAGAGGAAACAAGAATTTCGTTTCTAGGACGTACGGGTCAGAAGTTATAAACAAAAACGTAAGTGCAACTTTAGACTGTTGGTGGCGCTAGAGGGTTGGAGTTAGAGACTCCAAATTTGCTGTGGGGACACATTGGACTGTCCTTTATCAGTGTGCCAAATTTCATAACTTTCCTACGTACGGTTCTATGGGCTGCCATAGACCGCAATGGCGGAAGAAGAAGAAGAAGAAGAATAATAATAATAATAATAATAAGAAAACTAACAAATACAATAGGGGTCTTCGCCCCTTCGGGGCTTGACCCCTAAATACAGTTAAGATTGCTCAGATACTAAGACACTTTCTACCTTCAAAACAGTTGAAAGTTACAAACTTTTACCAAGTTAGACTGTATGTTCCCAAATAGAGAAACAGTTCAGTAATCGTTCTGTATACATTTCCATTTTTTCTTTTTCTTTTTTTTAGAAAACACATCATCATTATGGATGAAAGTCTCATCAGTTTCATCTTGACTTAATGCGTTTTGCGTATCTAGAATAGATGCGCTTTCTTTATCTCTTTTTCTTTTCTTCTTTTTAAGTAGCGGCGCATCATCAGTCTGAGACTCCGAATTGTCTTGAGCTGAAAATGTGCAAGGATCTCCCTTTGGGTTATATTCTGTTTCTTGTATTTTGTGTGACTGCAGTACATTTTCTGCTTCTTCACCACACCTGTTTTTATTCCAACCCCTTTCGGGCATTTTGGGTGTGTCACTTGTATTGACCTCAGGGCTAGATATAATCTTGTTATTACTGTTAGTAAAATCAATATCATTCTTTCTCCCCACATCTCCAGAATCTTCCAGGGTGGCAACCATGACCCGTTTTTTCGCCTTGTTCGAGTCGGTCTGTTTTGTCTGTGCAATTGCCTGAGATATAGGACACGCACCCTGATTTGTTTCCATTATTTCCTCATTGTCTTTTGTTTTCTTTGATCTTCCTTCAGATAGTGTTGACACCGAACTCCCGATGGAGTTTCCAAAGTCTTTCCGATCAGTACCCACTAAATGTTTGTCACTGTTTACTTTCGTGAGGTAATCTGTATGCCTTTTATTCTTCCTCTTTTTCTTCCTCATCTCAGGTGTTACCGTTTCCTCAGACTGCACCACAGGATAGCTGTCCTCAGTACTGTCCCCTTTGGCATCATTTAACTTAGCTTTTGCATTACTTTTTAAATGCTCAAGTACATCAGCTGGTCTTTCTCCAAGATGTGCGGTTGATCCGTTTTCTTCCTCTGAAGCCCAAGCGACCTCATCAAACAGAGACACAGAACACGCATCCAGATTCACATTGGGGGAATCATGCTGATCACATTCATACGTACTCTTCTTCTTTTTCTTCTTCTTCTTTTTCTTCCCTGATCTTAATATAGTTACACCGGGTGATGAACTCCTTGTAATATCCTCTGATTTCTGTGTATTGTCAGGCTGATGGGCTTCACTGATATTGATTGAATCATTCGCTTTCAACTCAACAGGACTTTCAGGAATGTCTTCCTGAACATTTTCCACACTACGAGTATCTAAACCCATCTCTGCGTCCTGCCGTTTCACTTTCTTTTTCTTTTTAACCTTTGTGATATCCGTGCTGTCTGAAACCTCTAAATTACACGTCGTCTCCGAGGGTTCTGATGCTTTTTTCAATGCAATGATTTCATCGCTTTCAGACAAAGAACTTTGATGTTTTCTTTCCATGTGCTCAACTACGCCACTTGGCTCTTGTGCAACTCCCTCAGGTTTTTGCGAATGCTCAGAATGATCGATCACAGTGGCTTGAATCGAATCATTTACCACCTGTTCAAGAGGTCTATCAGCATCGTGTGCCAAACTTTCATTTGAAAGGCTAATGGTTGCATCATTGTCCTGCATCTTTTTGTCTTTCTTCTTCTTTTTTGTTCTTTTGGATGGCGACTCAGTGTCTTGGGTATGTTGAGTGTCTATACCAAGCTCAGCATCATCCTGCTCTTCTAACTTGTGCTTTTTTGCCTTTTTCTTCTTAACCGGTGAGATAACAGTCATGTCTGAATCCAAAGAGAACCTGCTTGTTTCCTCCGAGAGTTCGGCTGTTTCAATTGACCGTAAGACTGAGGCGGCCTGCGTTCGTTCCTCCGCCTCACGTGATTCCTTGCTGTCCTTCCGTGCAGTTTTAAGTCTGATGATGTCATCACTCGCATCTATATCGCGTTGCATCAAATCTGAATCTTTGTCAATTTTCTCTTCTTTCCTCCTCTTCCTTTTAAGAAAGCTCTGTCCGACATGTTTAAACAAAGGACTATCGGCTGTTTCAGTGGTACTTGAGACATCATCACTTACTGGCTTAACAGGTCCAGATGGTTTTTGGATCACACTGGTCTCCTCTCCATCTGCATCTTGAGCATGCACCAACAACATCGTTTTCCTCTTTGTCTTTTGATGATTTATTTCTTTCTCACTTTCTGGGAGAAGTTCAACATGTGGAGCAAAACTCTGGCTAGCATCTTGAGAATCAGAGCATTTTGTGCTGCTGCCATGCAAATCAATGTCAGTTAAAACGTTTTGTAGCTTGTTTGTTTCTTTGCTGCCATTGTCTTCCTGTTCACCTCTGACCAGTAAAGATTGAGAATCAGGAGATGTCGAGATGTCTTGTGAGGAATGCTGGCTTGTTTCATCGGCTGCACATGGGTGACTCTTACCTTTCCGTCTTGGCGTTCCTGGTCCAGATTTAGAAAGGGATTCACTTATTTCAGAATCTATTTGAGTTACGTCACTGTCATCATTTCTGTCCTCTATCATTATTAACGTTTCATCTGGATCATCTCCAGATGTTTTTTCCATGTTTTGATTATTCCCATCTTCGTTCTCCTCCTCGTCCTCATCAGGCAATAAAGTTTCACTTCCACTGTCATCTTGCGTATGATTCGATACGTCTCCGCCTTGGTGTGGAGAGAAGGAAGTGCTGTCTGGTTCAGCTCTCAAATCTTCCTCCTCTGCATCAGAAGTTGCAACTTCAGAGTTTAGTTCCTGCGTCTCTTCAACTTGATGATCTCCATCCAATGCAGACTTCTCATCTGAACGAATGTGGTTAGTAGGGAGCTGTCTAGGACTGGTAGAAAAGGAAAGTTCAGCATCTGAACAAGAAGGGGACTGCAAAGGAGAATCTGGTATTATTGCTTTGCTTTTTATTCTTTTACGCCTCGGTTTTGACTGTAAACAAGCATTCCTTCTTCTCTGTGCTTCCGAAGGTTTGACTTTGATCCTTTTTGTCAGGATGAAATCTGAGAGCCATTTTTGCCTCTCTTTTAATTTGCCTGTCCGGGTATTCAGGGCAAAAACACTGTTATCCTGAAATTAATCCACACAAATAAGCAGGTTAGTACTATGCGGTGGCTTGCCATTTCTTATAGCTACAAGTAGAGTTGCAAAGATCAGAAATATTGGAAATATTCCAAGTTGGAAAGTTAAAGGATTAGTCCATTTTCTTAAAAAAAAATTGGTGCGTCACAGGACCGGAGATAGATGAAAAGTTGTGGTTTAAAAGTGCATATTTTTTATTTTTCTTGTCAAAAATGACAATCGTTTCACTAGATAAGACCCTTATGGGATCGTTTAGAGTCCTTTGAAACTGCAATTTAAACTGCATTAAAACTGTTACATGCTGGGGTCCATTAAAGTCCATTAAAATGAGAAAAATCCTGGAATGTTTTCTTCAAAAAGCATAATTTCTTCTCGACTGAACAAAGAAAGACATCAACATTTTGGATGACATGGTGGTGAGTAAATTATCTGGATTTTTTTTTAAGAAAACGGACTAATCCTTTAAGGAATTAATGCAAATAGGTTTGGGTAATTTAGACAAACTGTTTAACAGACAAACATTAGCTTCCTCATCATTGGACTCATCTTCATCCGTGTGCCACAACTGTAATAACCATAGAAAGTTTCCAAAATTCCCAGAATTTTGCAACCCTAGCTACAGTTTACCCCAGACAGACAGATTACAGCACAATACATCTTCAACAAAAATGCTTTTATTCTATGATTTTAAAATTATTTTATAAAAATTAATAAATAAAAAAGTTATATTTGTGCTATTTAAGTTTACAGTAATTACACACCACTACTGTGACTTCATGATCACTGTTTTGCTCATCCAAATCTGAATCTTCTTTTAGCCTAAAACAAAGTTTACAAAAAAATTAATGTTGGGAAAAAAATGATTTTAAGAAATATACTTGAGTTTTTAAAACTTACCCATACTGCCACATTTCTACACCATGTGTGTTGACATAACCCTCTTGGATTTTCTTTATGCACTTGTAGAACCCTCCGACTTCTGCGTTCTAGTAAATAAATATATAACAAAATAAAAATAAGGTAATAAAACAACATGTAATGACAGTGTGTTTAAAACTAGCCTGTGTAAGATAAGTGACTCTAGCTTTTGCATCATTGTGTACTTACATGGACAAGATATTATAAAAATGTAATGTCTGAGAATAATAGAATCTGTGATTTATTTAAAGCCAGGGTGCTTTGAAAAACACTGGCCGAGTACACACTTGTAGCCAATCAGCAGTAAGAGGCGCGTCTACTAACCAACATCGTTGCCTGGGTTGCGTATGTACTGGCGTAGGGGCGTGTTTGTTTAGGTTATTTTGAAATATCAACATTGGCTTTCAGAGATCATGCACCCCGCCTTTAACAGAGCCATGCTGACTATCCAAATATTTATTATTAGTGGTGCTTGCATTTATGCAAAGCATCACTATTATAATTGCTCAGGGATATTCTTCTTCTTGCATCTGGACACATTTTTAGACCAATAAGGCAGCTTAAATCGACCGGCTTATTGAGGAGAGGTGTGCTATGACTTTTATAAGCAAAAAGCATCATTGTAGAGACACGGAGGTTGGACCGTTTCAGTTCTCAACGGGCCTGAAAATTACAACCCGACCCGACACGGGGGTTGGATCGTTTTACTTGTGGCTTGGAATATAATTATTCTCGAATGTTATTGTACCCAGAATTTGGCTATGGCAAGCAACATTACATATATGTTGCAGTTTGCAATTTCAGCTTAACAGGACATGGCAACCAAAACCAAACATCCGGTCTCTTTTACTGGTTACAGAGCCTAAGGGCGCACTCACATTATCCAAACCAAACCATGCCCCAGTGCGATTGTCCCCCCTCCCTACGCCCCAGAAGCACGCAGTCACACTGTACCTTTATCGATCTAAGCCCCGGCACGCATTCATCATTAGGATGCGATTGTTTTGAACAACGCAGGAAGTAAAGCGCTGGGACTCATCGTAATGTTGAGTCTGTGTTTTTTACTCAGAGTCGTTTGGTGCGCAATGACACAGTGAACCGCGCTCCAGCCCACCTCTGCAAGCCGGACAGGGAGCGGTTTGGTTAATCCCGGGCACGGTACAGAGCGATAACACGAGTCAAACGAACCAGGCTTTGGGAGTCAAATGCGCCCAAGGGCAATTTGGTTTGGATAGAGTGAGTACGCCCTAACAGGTCAAATGTGCTGTGTTAATTTTTAAGACACCTTTATGAAACACAAATACAGTACAAAACACACTAATATTAACATTCATGTACCTCTAAAATTTGATGCTTCAGTTCGGGCAGGTGCTGATGTTTTTGTAACTTCAACAGAAATGGAAAATTTGTTTTTTTGGGAGGAATATAATGAGTGAGTTTTTCTTTTCCTGTAGACAATGTTTGCTGACGGTGTCCTGAACCTCTATCCTCATATTCATCGTCTTCATTTTCTATGCATCTGTCTTCCCTCCCATCCTCAGAATCGTCGGTAATGGACTGTGATCGATGTCTTGATCTTCGCCTTCTCACAGTTCTGACCGCTGAAGTAACAGACTGGGTTAAAAACAGGCTATCACCAGAGTCACTGTAGGGGATGCAGGGAAAAATAACATACAACTTAACAACAAACCCCTGCTATAAAACAATAAAAAAACATTTCTAACAAATATAATAACTATAATGATGATTGCATTAGTTTGAATAGAATAAGGCGAAATGGTTTTAATAATAAACAGCTGATGCTTCATACAGGTATTTGCAACGTGTTAACTTACCTGTCCGGCGACAGCTTGTGATTTGAAGCATCCCTGTTGAACTGCTTAAAACAGTTATCAATAGACTTAACAACATCTTGTGAAGGGGTTTCAAAGATCACTTCTGAGTTCTTGCCAAACTCCAACAGCTCAATCTGCGTTGTGTCGTCTTCGCTCGCCATGCTTTAAAACTCTCGCAGGAAAGTGTCGTTTAGTCCTAGCACGCGAGACTACTGCGATGAAATTTAAGATATCTTGCACGTTTGAAGCGTGCTTTGAAAGCTTGTACTATTTCTGCAAGCCTAAACACAAACGTATTGCTTAAGAAACAAACTATTTTCGTGAAATAACGTTATCCATGTGCACCACCAGCGTTTTGTTTTCACCGCACAAGGCGCCGCGCAACTCCGCCCAGGAAACAGACTCTGGCTAGAGGGGATATAGCAACGGCCAAATCTCGCGAGATGTTGGTTTTAGGTATAGGATTAGGATGAAAAAAAAACGGTTCTCTGACTAGACAGAATACAGCTACTTCCTTCTTAAATCCCGTGAATTATTGGGTTTAGGGTTAGGTTTGGGGTCAGATTAGGATGAAACCAGCGCTCATCCGGTGAGATATCACGAGATTTTGTCCGTGGCTGTATCCCATCTACACACATCAACCCAGGAAACACACAAACAGAGCATGCGCGATTCAATTTCAACTTTGTTATGCCTAGAAGTTCAAAACTCCGAAACTAGACAGGACAGTGTTTTGGAGATATTACAGATATATATAGGATGCAACAGACAAATAATATAGTTTTTGTAAGTTCCGGCCCATAATTCACGTATTAGGGAATGAAGCAGCAGATGTGTTAGCACAAGCTATGGCGAAAGAAAAACACATATATGAAAATAATGCATAATAAAGTTTTTTTTACAGTCGGTCCTGACTCCTGAATGGTGTGGGGAATAGGATTTTAGTGTCTCTGATCCATTACCCACAGTAGATGGCGGTAATGCTCTTTTAAGGATGCGAGCCGCCAATAAACTCAAAGAAGAAGAAGGGCGCATGCGCGCTGCCACCTTTAAGCTCTTTTGTGGATGACTTCCGGTAAACCACTGAAGTTATTGCGAGTGACACGAGTATGCCGTTTTGACTGGCTTTTAATATTTACTATGGCATCAAGAAGGACAGGCATAATGTGTGCAGTTCGAGGTTGCCATAACAGCTGGTACAAACGCCATAAATTACTTCAAGACGTTTGTTTTGACCACAATCCACGCACCAAAGCTGAGTGTGGATGTGGCGCACCATATGATCTGCATCCACCGCCGAAAGGGGAGGACTCTCGTCGGCTTTGGTTAAAAGCTTTAAACTTAAAACAGCCGCCGAAATTCCCGTATGTTTGCTCATTCCACTTTGTTGATAGAAGACCCACGGAAGATCATCCGTTTCCTGAAAAGTGGTTGGGCTATGATGCTCCAATCAAGACTCCGAGGCTCGACAGGACACGTGGTCGACCAGGTAACTTTACAGGAGATAAAATGCAGTGCATAAATATTTATAATCACTTAAGTAAAAGTTGTCTTTGGCTTTGTCTATGCATTTCTTTGTGGCACCTCGATTGGGCATAAAAATAATTTAATTATTGCGCTACGCTATGGTTATAACTGTGACGTAATTCTATCGGGATTTATTATTTTTTATTAATTTTGCATAGAGTACATACAGGGTAAGCAACCATCTAATATCAGCACACTTTTGTTTTGCTGAATTTAATGTGGTGCATGTGTTTCTACCTTGCAGATGCTGAGCGAAGTCACGTCAACACGGCGCAGCCGATGTCTCCACCACAGCATATTAATAACAACGCATTCAATCAGTGTGAGGTTCAGACGTTTGCAGATCACAGTTATGCCTCTAAAAAAAATGTAATGGGGGTCCACGTTTCAACACAGTGCCATGAAGAACCACCCAAATCCCTTAATATTCTCAAGAATGACACCACCTGTTTATTGTACACCGGCTTCACTCTTAGTTTGTATAAAGAGCATGTTAAATATCTGCAGCAGTTCTACACAGGCAATTTTGAGATGCACACAACGGATCAAATAACGATGACCATGATGAAGCTAAAGTTGAATTTACTAAACGGGGACCTTGCTGAACGTTTTCAGGTGTCGCAGGATGCGGTAAGCCAAATTCTATCTTACTGGATTGACACAATGGAGGAGCACACCAGAGCGTACGTTCCCTGGCTGCCACGAGGAACAATCCGTGCCACAAGGCCTCGGCGCTTCATGGAAAACTTCCCGAACACCACCTGCATCATTGACTGCTCTGAAACGGTTCTGCAAAGAGCTCGCAATCAGGAATCTTATAGTGACTATTGTTCAATTAATACTTTCAAGTATTTGGTTGCTGTTGCCCCATCTGGACACATTATGTTCATCTCCCCCGCTTTTGGAAGCAACTGTAGTGACACGTTGATTACCCAAGAGTCCGGCTTCCTGGAATATCTTCAAGCTGGCGATGAAGTGATGGCAGGCAGAGGCTTTATGATTCGAAATTTGCTGTTTGAGAGAGGGGTAAATCTGGTCACGCCAGCTTATACTAATAAAGATGGACAATCGTCTGATGAGGATGTAAAGGGCACAAGAAGCATATTCAGTGTGATTCATCAAGTGATCAGACGGCTCAAGGTGTTCAAAATTGTCTCCCAGACTGTTCCTGTTGGCTTGTCGCACAAAGTGGACAAAATCCTAAGAGTCTGTGCAGCGCTTGTGAATATGCAAGGGGACATCATCCCTGAGGATGCAGAATGAAAAAATACTACCTTGTTCACTATCAATGCTATTTTTGTTCAACTTGAACTTATGTACATTATGTAGATACATCACTGTTTTATAGTGGTTTATGTATTTTTTGCACTTGTAATAATAATACTACAGTGTACATTATATACAAAGCAACACGGTGCTATGGAATAAGCAGAAGTTTGTATTTTAAAACTCGTGCAACAGTAATAAAAGTAACAGAAGTTATTTAATAGTATTGCAATCAGTATTCAGATCAGCAGAATAAATAAATTTACCTTCAATAAAACCTGTCATCATTTACTCAATCTAATGTCATTTCCAATCCTTATGACTTTTAAGCACTTATATTATTTAATGTATTTAAAAAAATATATATATGTATTTAAAATTGATATATTACCTACGATTTACTTTTATTTAAATTGATAAAAAAATAAGACTAAGGCACTAGATGATTACCTGTTTTTAGTGAAAGCCATAGAAAAAGGTTTTGTGTACTTCACGTAAATCATCACAGTTATGTTCCTCTGTTCTGGAGACTATAATATATATTGATGTATTAATTTAATAAAAAAAATTTTTTTAAATAACACTATGATTTACTTTAATTGAAATCTATAAAAATAATACTGAATTAAAAACACACCTTCCTATGATCTGGTTTTGTGTTTACTTCACGTAAATTACCACAAGAGGGCGACGTGCAGTTATATTCATTCTAGCTAGATTATTTTTTAGAAAATTGAAAGTTAATGTAATTCCTTCAGAAATCGTATGATTTGATTATAAAATGTTAGGTTGATTTTAGACACATAAAATGGTTTCAGGTGTATTTCATATATCAAGAAGCAGGTATGTTTTTGATTACTTGTTTGGTTACCGGACTTTCTAAACATATATCTTTTTAATATATTGTAATTAGTTTTTAAAAGGATGATAGGCAACACATAACATGCATAATTTAATAATTAAATCCATAAAAATAGTAATTGAAACGATTCATTTTTTTTTACAAAAAAGTTTTTTATCAAGATATAAAAGTGTCACGTGTACTTTATGCAAATCACCCTAAGAGGGCGGCGTTCATTTATGTTCCTGTATTCTGAAGACTATAAAAGTATAGATATTCATGTATTAAAAAAAACATTAGCTATGATTTAATTTTGTTGAAAATTATAAAAATAAGAAAAATCACTGTGATCTGGTTTTGTGTGTGCTTCACGTAAATTACCAGCAGATGGGGGCGTGCAGTTATGTTCATCTAACAGCTAGATTTTTTTTGAAAATTACAAGTTAATGCATTTCCTTCATTGGTATCATTTAATTATAAAATGCATAAAACAATGACAATTCTATGTTTGACTTTAGACACAGAAAATGGTTTAAGATGTACTTTAAATATCAGGAATGTGTTTGGTTACTGGACTTTCTATATATGTAATTAGTTTTGATAAGAATAAGCGGAAACACATAACATTCATAACTTAATAATAAAATCCATAAAAATAATAATTGAAACGTTAAACAAAATCACAAAAATATGTTATTTTTTCAAGATAGAAAAGTGTCAAGTTGTACTTCACCCAAATCACCCCAAGAGGGCAGCGTGCATTTATGTTCCTGAATTCTGGAGACTATAAAAGTATATATATTCATGTTTTAAAAAAAACATTAGCTATGATTTACTTTTATTGGAATCTATAAAAATAAGAATAAGAAAAATCACTATACTATGATCTGGTTTTGTATGTACTTGAAGTAAATCATCCACAGGAGAGCGCCACAAAGTAAAAAAAAAAATACCTTATGTAATTATATGAATAAAAATGCAGAAAAACATTGATAATAAAATCAATAAAATAATAGTAAATTAAAATAAATCACCACAAAACGGCGACTCAAACCTCTTTCTCTGGCAGGAGCGAATCAGGAAGCGTGTTGTTCACGTCATCTGAGTGGCCAATCAAAACACTTCCAGGAGTTGCAACGCCCCTGGCTGTGAACTAAATGGCCGCCAACACCCTCATCCCTACATTACTTCACTAATTATAATCCACTTAAAGGAGTGAATAAAGAGTGAAATTCGGACACTGAGATGGCCAGAAATGCTGTATCTGCCTGATCATTTGTCGCGAGCCTCCTCATTAGTAGCGGTTAGTATTGGTTGTAGACGTGCAGCTGTGCGTCGTTTGATTAAACTAGTGCACTTAACCAGTTATGTCCACTATGCTTATGGACACCACAATAGGGGTCTTCTTCGGACACAGCCCATGTCTCTTATGTTGCAGAAAAGCGGAAAAAAGCTCCTTATCATGTGATATGCCTGTATGAATCTGACACATATCAACACATCCACGCAGCAGAATGACACACGACAACAAGACCGAGAAGTTCAAGATTCATCTACCAGATCTCAAAGAGTTGTGTCAGGGTAATTCTTCTCATTACAATTCACTTTAATGAAAAATATGGAGGTGTTTCATTCTGTTTGTCCTGAGCTAACTCAAATCACACGAGTCCAAAGTTCAGCATTATTATATTGTAGTACTGTTATGTTTTTGTAATGCAAACATAAAAAATACTGTACTATTATTACTACTACAGCTTGTTAACGTAACAACCAAGAGTATACTACATCAGTGGTTCTCAAACTGGGGGCCGCGAGATGGTCCCAGGGGGCCCCAGTTTTATGACATTTTATAAAATACATAAATTTATCAAAAATTCTGTGTGATTAAATCTAAAGAAAATAAGGTTATTAACCAATTTAATATGTTTTGTTTAATTAAAATGTTGTTTTAGAACACGTCATAAATTTTCTTTGGGGGGCCGCAAAGGAATGCACCGTACACAACGGGGGCCGCACGTTGAAAAAGTTTGAGAACCACTGTACTACATTATTATGTAGTATTAACTATAATGAATTGATTAACAATAGTAAATACAGTTTTATACTTTATTATTTACATTGAAAAGGTTAAAAAACACTACAGTATATTGGAGGTTTACTAATATAGTAAATACTAAAATGTACTTCAATTAAAATTTTCATTCATGATTTTATTTTCTTAAAGGGGCCATGGCATAAGACTTTTTTAAGATGTCAAATAAATCTTTGGTGTCCCCAGAGCACATATCTGAAGTTTTAGCTCAAAATACTATATAAATAATTTATTATAGCATGCAAAAATTGTCACTTTGTAGGTGTGAGCAAAAATGTGCCGTTTTGGGTGTGTCCTTTAAGTAAGGGATAATGTAGAGGCAGCCGGTAGTTATTGGGAAATAAGCCCCGACAGTGTGATCAGGACCCGACGCGAAGCGGAGGGTCTTGTATCACACTGAAGGGGCTTATTTCCCAATAACTACAGGCTGCCTCTACATTATCCCGCTTATTACACGGCTACTTGCCACATAAGAAAAAAACTGGACATGAATATGAATTTGAAACATTTTATTGGCATATTTGTTTTAAATTAACATTTTTATCCTTCCGCGAAACTTTGCACAGATGCATAAAATGATCGTAATACCTTATTAAGATCCTCTGCTTCATACTTGTCTGTCTCCATTTTTTCTCTTTTAGCTAGTCTTTGAGAAGTTTTAATGCCCATTCTGTATTTTTTTTTTTTTGTGTTGGCTTCGTAGCTGTCATGCTCTATTTTGTCAAGTTCAGTCTCAGTAAGCTCTCTGTGTCTTGTCGTGGTTGTCGAGTGTTTGTCACAAGATGGCGCCAAACAGACAGTAATCTTTATTGATCTTTATTGGCGCGGAGCGATTTTACTCGTGCAAGTAGTCCGGCTATGCGTTATTATTTTGGAGCGGTTATTATTTGAAAAGAACGAACCTGCAAATGTCTCAACTGACCAATCAGAATCAAGCATTCCAGAGAGCCGTGTAATAAAATGCAAATAAGCGGATAAAGTGCAAACACTGATCACAATGATGGTGGTTTGTTGCAACTAAAACAACAAACTCTCTCTCTCTCTCTCTCTCTCTCTCTCTCTTTTTCTCTGCACTAAATTGTTAGTGCTGTGGTTGGATAGTGCAGATTAAGGGGCTGTATTATTCTAATAAGAGCTCCTTATGACATCACAAGGAGAGCTAAATTTCAACGACCTGTTTTTCATGTGCTTGTAGAGAATGGTTTACCAAAACTAAGTTACTGGGTTGTTCTTGTTGTTCTTTAGCACTGGGGACCCAATCATAGTACTTAAACATGGAAAAGTCAGATTTTCGTGCTATGGCCCCTTGAAGGCCCGACTTTTTAATTGTCACTAATTAATTTTGTGTAACAGTGCTGGAGTTGGGACTGAATAAGAATTTTGCTGATGTTAAAGTATCTGTCACCGATTGTCCAGATCTCACACAAGAGCCTTTTAGGTTTCCTGTTAAAGGTGAGTACATTTCTTAATTCATATCTCCGGTAGTAGCAGACTGTTAGTTTAACACGTGTTACTCTTTTAATACCTTAGGTCTGTGTGGAAAACCTCGCATTACTGATGTTGGAGGTGTACCTTATTTGATTCCACTGGTTCAAGTGGACAAGGTTTGTTAATAAACTATAAATATATAACATGGTCTTGATATATAATTATATATTCATAAAGAAACCCATTTTTAATTTTTATCTTGATTTATTGCACATTTTTATTGTAAGGTGTACAACATGAACACTGTGTCTAAGGAGATAGAGCTGCCTGGTGCATTTATGCTTGGTGCCGGTGCCGTCTCATCTAAGACAGTTGGGATGAATGGAGAGGTGTGTATAACAGCTGTGATGAAATTGTTCAATACGTTTACTTGAACGTTTTTAAAACATATGCTCTCATATGAAATAAAGACTTAAAATCATAACAATGGCCCAAAAGCTCCTCTATTTATCTTTTCATTGGGACATATCATGAAAATCTGACTTTTTCCATGTTTAAGTGCTATAATTGCATCCCTAGTGCTTTTATCAACCTAGAAAATGTGAAAAAGATTAACCCAGTAACTTAGTTTTGGTAAACCATTCTCTGCAAGCATCTGATAAAATAGGTCATTGAAATCTGGCTCCCTTTATGATGTCAGAAGGGGATAATACCGCCTCTTAATCTGCACTATCCAACCACAACACTTCCATTTAGTGCAGAGATCAACTCCTTTGCATTTAAAAGGACACACCCCAAAAACAGCACATTTTTGATCACACCTACATGTTATAATAAATGATCTATATGATATTGAGCTAAAACTTCACGTATGTTCCCTGGGAACACCAAAGATTTCTTTTACATCTTTAAAAGTCTTGTGAAATGGCCCATTTTAAAGTTGCATATGGACCCTGCAGAATTATGGGATTCATGTTACCTTAGATGTTAAATCTGACTATCAGCAAAGTCCCTTAATGGTAGTCACGTCGCTAGCAGTGATGCTTGCTGTTATATCAATCATGCAAGACTACAATCGTATCTATTTATTTCTGATACATTTGATGTCAGGTTTAACCGTTGGTCAGAAATGATTTGGTTTAATGCATTGCTCTGTTCTGTCATCTTTCAGTTAATGCCTCTGGTGCTGACTGAAGCTGAGGGGAGACCTGTGGTGAATGGTAGTTATTTCTCCACCGTCAACCCAGTGGATGGAAAATGTCTGCAGGAGAAATACAGCGAGAGGTTCAATGACTGTGACTTCGGCCTTCTTGCAAACCTCTATGCATGTGAGGGTAAACCTGGAAAGGTAAGGACGTGGTCAGAAACTTAACAAAAAACAAGAGATAGATTTAAAAGGATGCAAATCTTCATAAAATAATTTAATGTGACAAATAACATGTATTCCTTGTGCCGTAAATGCTTGTGCCATTTCTCTCTGTGCGTGTTTTCAAGTATGCGTAAACCAATAATTTACTGTTGTATTAGGTGTAGTATTATGCAAACAGCATGCTTGTGATAGTATTTTTAGTCATTGTTAATGTCATTGCAGGTCATTGAGGTGAAAGCCTGCAGAAGGACAGGAGAGGAAAGTCTTGTGAGCTGCATGAGAAAGGCCATGGAAGAACATTATAAGGAGAAAAGTGTTGCTTTGGGGGGAACTTTCATCATACGAAAAGGAAAGGCAAAGATTCACATCATGGTAAAAGAATAAAAAATATTATATCAAGAAAACAAGAATTGATCCAATTGATTTTCCTTATAAATAAAAAGTTTTTTTAAGATGATCTCTTAACAATAAAGCAAGAATGTTAAATGAAACAGTGGAAGTAAACATAACCTTCTTGTTCTTGCTCTGATGCATTTAAAGCCACGTGAATTCTCCTCCTGCCCACTGAAGACGAATGAGGATGTTGACAAATGGCTCAAATATTTTGAAGTCAGTGCACCATTTATCTGTCAAAGTGTTATGGTGTCCAAAGACCCAGTAAGTATAAACTCACACAATCACTTCAATGCTGCTTCTCATTCTCAGTCTCATTCTACTGTCAGTAACATTTAGCATAATTATTATAGGGGTCATATTATGAGATTTTTTTTTAAAGATGTAAAAGCTATGCTAAAAATGGTACCTCCAGACCCGGAGATCAGTTGAATGAATTCCAAAAGGAGCTGTAGGGCTGTAAAATGGGCATATTTTCAAAAAAAGTGGAGTGTCCCTATAAATAAGTGTCTGATTCACAGGGTCTTGATCTGAGAGTGGAGCATACTCATGGCTTCAGTCATCATGGTGAAGGAGGCCATTACTACATAGACACCACACCAGACACAGTCGAGTACCTGGGATATTTCCTCCCCGCCGAGTTCATCTATAGAATCGACCGACCGTCTGAGACACACAACGTTGGAAGAGATTAAACACTGTTTGTCTTTTTACCATTACAGTTAAATAAAAACATTCAAGCCAAAAATATTTTTGTAGTCCATGTTCCTATTCCTATTGGTTTTGGTTATTGGCTGCAAGGATTCAAAGTTCGATTTAACAAAGTAAACTGGCTCTGGGCAGAGGAACGGTGGCTAATCCTGAAACACATTAGTTATAATTTAATTATTATCTTCATCGTGAATTTGCTTTCTGGTAATAAACCTGAAGGGAGTTTAGACTAGTTTGTAACTAGATGAAATGAATAATACTAGTGTAAAAATGTTTATGCAAGTCTTAAAGGGTCACAAACCCCTACCTCATTTATGTTAAGGAAAGTTAATTTAAAGGGGCCATGGCATGAAAATCTGACTTTTTCATGTTTAAGTGCTATGATTGGGTCCCCAGTGCTTCTATCAACCTAGAAAATGTGAAAAAGATCAACCCAGTAACTCCGTTTTGGTAAACCATTCTCTACAAGCACCTGAAAAAATAGGTTGTTAAAATTATTATTATTATTGTTTGCATTTTAAAGGACACACCCAAAACGGCACATTTTTGCACACACCTACAAAGTGGCAATTTTAACATGTTATAATAAATTATTTATGGTATTTTGAGTTAAAACTTCACATATTTGCCCTGGGGACACAAAAGATTTATTTGACATCTTAAAAAAGTCTTGTGCCCTTTAAGTAAGACATATAAGACAAGTTTTATTATGGGTAAAGTATTTATATTTCCATATTTTAAGGTCTGTGTGCAAACCTCGCACTACTGATGTTGGATGTGTACCTTATTTAATTCCACTGGTTCAAGTGAAAAAGAACTTTATAAACAATAACTATAACAACGATTGGGTCTCCAACGATTGGTGATGTAGAGAAGACCGACATTATCATAATTCTTCCCGCTTCGGACTCACTCCTGTTAGCATTGCATTGTGACCGAATCTTTCAAACATGGTAAGGAGCATCACATTTTTGGCTGATGTCAAATGTATTCAGGCCAATCACAACGTACTGATCAGCTGGCCAATCAGGGACACCCCTGAATCCGTGAGTTTCAGAAAGAGAGTGAAATCTGGAGCAACAAAAATGCGTTTTTTAGCAATGAAATAGGTGCACTTTAAACACATGCACAGGCAAACACATTTATTAACCAATAAAAATAAAATCTGCATGTGTTTTCACAGTTGCTTATGATTTGCGTTTCAAATTTATAAAAAAGACATTAAGACATTTGATAGATCCAAACGTTATCGTGTTTTATGCAGAAAAACGTAGCTACTCCATTACTTATAGACAGTCTTGCCCTGCCCAAGATGGCGATTGTGTTGACGTCTCGCAGCAACGAACCAAAGCGGTCAACGCGCCGTCTATATACTTATATGTCTATGATCTGGCCATTCAAAACTGTCAGGAGTTGCCACGCCTCCGTCTGTTATATTGGGGATAAGCAAAAAAGCGGAAAAACATTATGAATCTGACACTTGTGAACACATTTACGCAGCAGAATGACACACGCCAACAAGACTGAGAAGTTTGGGATTCATCAACCAGATCTCAAAGAGTTGTGTCAGGGTAATTCTTCTCATTACATTTCACTTGCAGATAAGTTTTTTTTATAGTTGTCCTGAGCTAACCCAAATGACACGAGTTCAAAGTTCAACATTCTTATTTTGTTTTTGTAATACCCACATGAAAAATACAGTATAGTCGGTATTTAATTACTACAGTTTGGTGTTTGGTAATGTACTAACAAAGTGTATACTACAGTATGTAGTATTAACTATAGTGAATTAATGAACAGTAGTAAATACTGTTATACTGTAATATTTACTATGATGGGACCTAATAAGCTGCTTTAATAAAAAAATCACTCATTATTTTATTTTATTACTATTAAATAATTTTGTGTAACAGTGCTGAAGTTGGGACTGAATAGGAATTTTGCTGATGTTAAAGTATCTGTCACCGACTGTCCAGATCTCACACAAGAGCCTTTTAGGTTTCCTGTTAAAGGTGAGTACATATATTGCTTAATTCATATCTCAGCTAGTAGCAGACTGTTAGTTTATCACGTGTTACTCTTTTAATACCTTAGGTCTGTGTGGAAAACCTCGCATTACTGATGTTGGAGGTGTACCGTATTTGTTTCCTCTGGTCCAAGAGGACAAGGTTTGTTAACAAACCACGAACAAACCATTATGGATATAATCATAATTAATCAATTTCTTATTTTGTATCCTGATCCACTGCACACTTTTGTTGTAAGGTGTACAACATGAACACTGTGTCTAAGGAGATAGAGCTGCCTGGTGCATTTATGCTTGGTGCCGGTGCCGTCTCCTTCAAAACAGTTGGGATGAATGGAGAGGTGTGTATCAAATTTACGATGAAAACAATAAGCTTATATACATTTCCAATGAATAGTATTTTTTAAAATGTGTTTATAACATATGATCTCCATGAAATGAAGCCTTAGTGGTCCAAAAAAGCTAAAGAATGGATTTCATGTTTTGTAAAGAAACCTGTGTACCTATCCATGCAGTAGAGTATGTTTGTGCTAAGATGAAGTTAGAGCAGACAAAGTCCAGCTTTGAAAAACATGCCTATTGTTTTGTGGTGTGTGTACTTTGATCTGAACACCTTTAACCATATTGTTTAATATTGTCGTTTAGAAGACTTATGTGGTACTGCATGTTCTTGAAGTTTATATAGGTTTAAAAGACATTTATACAGGTTTGTAACAACATGAGGGTGAGGAAATGATTCATTTTTGGGTAAACTATCCCTTTAAATGGGTTTTGGTTTAATGCTCTGTCATCTTCCAGTTAATGCCTCTGGTGCTGACTGAAGCTGAGGGGAGACCTGTGGTGAATGGTAGTTATTTCTCCTCCATCAACCCAGCGGATGGAAAATGTCTGCATGGGAAATACAGCGAGAGGTTCGATGACTGTGACTTTGGCCTTCTTGCAAACCTCTATGCATGTGAGGGTAAACCTGGAAAGGTAACATTGTGTATTGCAAGTGTTCTGATAGCATACATATTGGTTTTCGTAAAAAAAAATTGTTATTATTATTAATATTTTGTAATAATAATCGAGTAGTGATCTTTTTCTCTGTGCAGGTTTACCAAAATGCACACAACTAACAAAAAAAGTTTTTTCGAAATGCATTTACTGTGTATTATACAATTTTTCCACACCAATGACGAGTTATCTCGTCGACGAGTTATCTCGTCAATTAAGAGAAAACATTTTGCATAATTTTTTTTAGAGAATTAAGTGAAAAGATTTGCATAAAAACGTGTTCCTGATAAATTTTTATGTTAATCTGCAATACCACGATTATCCACAATTAATTTTTTCAATTTATAAAAAAACCTGAAGCCAAAACGTTATTTATTAATTTTAAACTCTGTGTATGTTTTGATAATCGTTCTTAATCTGATCTCTAACAAAATTCCTTCACAAAAATGCAATTATTTCAACTTTTTGCTAAAAAATTTATTTTTTAAAGAAAAATACCCATATTTAAAAGTTTACAAGCAGAGAAAAAAATATAGATAGGATAAAACGTTTTTTTTTCTTGTTTTTTTGTTTGTTTGTTTGAAAGCAGAGGGTCTGTTCTTTCATTTAATATATTTTTATGTTTATATATTTTTAGAAGAAAATTTTCCTGAAAGGTATTTTGTGAAATTTTTGTGAAAATCACAAAAAATGCTGGCAGGCACCTTTTCAAAAAATGGCTGGAGGGGAATGAGTTAAGCAGTCAGCTTTTTAGCATGCTTGTGAAAGTATTATTATTAAAGAGATAGTTCACCCAAAAATAAAAACTGTGTCATCATTTCCTTACCCTCATGTTGCTCCAAACCTGTATAAATTTTTTATTCTTAAAAATATATTTTGATAAATTATGTTACACAGTAACATTGACTTTCATAGTATTTGTTTGACTTTTATGGAAAAAAATTTCAGGCTTTTTATTTAGACAGTATAGTGGAGTGTAGACAGGAAAGTTTTGGGAAGAGATAGGGGAGCAGGATCGGCAAAGTACGTCAGAGACGGGAATCG
Source organism: Paramisgurnus dabryanus (assembly GCF_030506205.2). Taxonomy (NCBI): domain Eukaryota; kingdom Metazoa; phylum Chordata; class Actinopteri; order Cypriniformes; family Cobitidae; genus Paramisgurnus; species Paramisgurnus dabryanus. The sequence continues at coordinate 43,061,853 of NC_133341.1, read as the reverse complement.
AACTCGGGTCGCCATAAGCACACTGGTGCTATGTGTCGGCGCACTAACCACGGGGCTATCGGCGCCGACCCTTCTATGGAAGTTAATCGGTACCATCAACTGTGGGGTTACCATCATTTATTAACTCTTTCCCCGCCAGCTTTTAAAAAAAAAGTTGCCAGTCAGCGCCAGTATTTTTTGTAATTTACAAAAAGTTGAATGCTTTACAGAAAACGTTCTTCTTTAAATATACAAACATACAATATATCAAATGAAATAACAGACCCTTTCATCCTACCTTCATTTGATCTCTTTTTATCACCTCTCAAATATGTGTAGGTTTCTTCAAAAATAAAAATTTTTGAGCAAAAAGCTAAGATAATTGCATTTTTGTAAAGGACTTCTGTTAAACATCAGATTCAGAGCGATCATCAAAACATACACAGACTTTGAATGGTTTGCATTAAGAGGTTGCTTCCGGGTTTTATAAGTTAAGTAAGAGCGCCACCTGGTGAATAATAGCAGAAATTTTTCATTGCAAGAAAGCGTTTTCTCTCAATGGCGGGTAAAGAGTTAAAATATCTTATTTTGTGCTCAACGATATAATGAAACTAATTTCATTTTTGGGTGAACTATCCCTTTAACACCTTGTCTTTGCAGGTCATTGAGGTGAGAGCTTGCAGAAGGACAGGAGAGGACAGTCTTGTGAAATCTATGCGAAAGGCCATGGAAGAACATTATAAGGAGAAATGTGTTGCACTGGGGGGAACTTTCATCATACAAAAAGGGAAGGCAAAGATCCACGTCATGGTAAAGGAATAAAAATATAAACTAAAGATTGCAACAGTAGGCTTCTAAAACTTCCATGGATTCCTCATAAACAGTGGCAGAGCCAGAGGGGTGTCCGGGGTACCACCCCAAATTTAATGCGTTACTTTCACTCCCTCCATTATTTACTTGCCGGTAAATTCTATCATGGACCACGGACCCCCTAAAGTAGATCTGGCAGCCCAATTTATAAAATAATGGAATAATAGTAATGATGCAGTGATGTTACTGTAAATGTAACCTTGTCTGTTGCATTATAAGCCACCTGAATTCTCCTCCTGCCCCCTGAAGACGAATGAGGATGTTGACAAATGGCTGAGATATTTTGAAGTCAGTGCACCATTTATCTGTCAAACTGTTATGGTGTCCAAAGACCCAGTAAGTATAAACTCACATAATCTCATTCTGCTGTCAGTAACATTTAGCGTTAAAGGGATAGTTCACCCAAAAATGAAATTTTGAGGAATGTTTGTAACCAAACCGTTCGTGAGCCCCATTCATGTCCATAGTATTCTTTTTTCCTACTGTGGAAGTGAACGGTTTGGTTTCAAACATTTCTCAAAATAGCTTCCTTTGTGTTCATCAGAACAAAGATATTTATGCGGGTTTATAACAACATGAGAGCGAGTAAATGATGACAGAATTTTCATTTTTGGGTGAACTATCCCTTTAAATAAGTGTCTTTAATTCCCAGGGTCTTGACCTGAGAGTGGAGCATACTCATGGCTTCAGTCATCATGGTGAAGGAGGTCATTACTACATAGACACCACACCAGACACAGTGGAGTACCTGGGATATTTCCTCCCCGCTGAGTTCATCTACCGAATCGACCGCCCTACTGAGACACACAATGTTGGAAGAGATTAAACTGTTAACTATTTAGATTGAAATTAGTTTATTGTACTGTGGAGACATTTTTTATTATTGATTACCACTACAGTTAAATAAATACATTTAAGTCCATGCTAAATCATCATTTACTTAACTTTACTTTTGTAGTGCCTTATCTATATACAGTAGATATGTTCCTATGCTTATTAGTTTTGGTTGTTGGCTGCAATGATCTACAATATGTGGTGTAGTCATAATTCCAGATTACAGACAGCATCTCACCAATAAAACCCAAAACATTAATTACTTTTAAAAACAATACAATCCCCATTATAACCATAAAATCCATTAGAATTTCTGTGGCTTGTATTGTGTTTTGAGCAGTGTGTACGTCTTGATATCCCGAAAAGCTTTAAAAATTTAGGTTTGATGGGATCCAAGCTGCTTATGAAAACTACTATTTCCATGCTACTTCCTTAACCGGTTACCAAATCAATAAGTTAATATAAGGGCATATCTGGCCCTTTTGGTGTGGAGGAATATCGGGAGATAAATATATTGGCAAGGGCACAAATTATACAGTACTTATTGTTCAGGGTTCCCACACCTTAGTCTGGGACTAACTTCAATTTCAGGGACTTTCCAGGTCCAGTAACCTCAAATTTAAGGACTAAATGTGGGGGCACATTTCAAGTGAGAACAAGGTTACATCGTGTTACCTTTTAAGATACATTGTAACGGTTCCCTTTTGAGGGAACTCGTGCTGCGTCACTGCGGTGACACTTTGGGGACGCCTCCAGGGGTCTGAATGTGTATATCAAATTTAACCAATGGTGAGGCTTAAAGGAATAGTCTACTCATTTTCAATATCAAACTATGTTATTACCTTAACTAAGAATTGGTGATACATCCCTCTGCCATCTGTGTGCGTGCACGTAAGCGCTGGGGCGCGCTGCGACACTTCGATAGCATTTAGCTTAGCCACATTCATTCAATGGTATCAAACAGAGATAAAGTTAGAAGTGACCAAACACATCAACGTTTTTCCTATTTAAGACGAGTAGTTATACGAGCAGGTTTGGTGGTACAAAATAAAACGTAGCGCTTTTCTAAGCGGATTTAAAAGAGAAACTATATTGTATGGCGTAATAGCACTTTTTTGAGTACTTCGACTCGGCGCAGTAACACCCTCCCTCTCCCATTATGAGAGGGAAAAGGGTAGCGGACTTCTCGACTTTTCAGGCGAGTCGAAGTACTCCCAAAAGTGCTATTACGCCATACAATATAGTTCCTCTTTTAAATCCGCTTAGAAAAGCGCTACGTTTTATTTTGTACCACCAAACTTGGAAGTATATCGCTATATGAAACGACGTTACATGGGCGAAGGAAGTATGGCAAGGGTGAAGCAGCGTATTGTTCCCTTCTCAGGGAACAACAGTTACATACGTAACCCGAGATGTTTTCATGTGTCAAACACTACTATGAAAAAAGCATGTATGCAAATGTTGATTCATACCAAAATAAGAATTAAAAGCGAACAGTTTAGCTTATGTGCTTAAAAAGTCTAGAATTTGTATGATATTATCCTACACTACACAGGGAATAATATGGATTATTGTTCCAGAAAACTTTTTGCATGAAATAGATTTCAATGACCTGTATCTATGTATGTAAATTTTCAAAAACTTCCCAGGGCCTTGATTTTTTTTACCCAAAATCACAAACTTTCAAGGACCCGTGGGAACCCTTATTGTTAATAATATTTATTGATTATAATTAATACTTAATATCATGTTTTCTGGTCAAACTCATCCTAACTATTTAATACAATTAAACAAAAACTAAGAAAAATAATGAATTATCATTGGGAAAAGCAAACAGATCAAAACAATATTATATAGAAATAATAACAAATAAAACAAGGAATTAATGAAAATTAATGTTTTTTTGTCTATCACTTAATATGGGAAGTTTAATTTGCATATTATCTGCAATAACACAGGGGAATGTGTATATTTTGCAAGATGCCTGAAAGCGGCTATTTATTTACAAATATAGGCTACTGTGTAAACGGGGAGAGAAAATTAATGTATTTTTAACATTTTTCAAGTGGATTTAATATTTTCATTTTCACAAAATGTGAATATAGTGAATACAACTGTTTAAATGCCTTGTGAAAAGGAGAGAGATTGTTGTGTTCTTGTAAGGTTGTACATTGACTAACTGATGTCCATTAGATGGCACTGTGGGCTAATACATGACATGGATCTTAATTGGGAGGTTTAATGAGACAGAGAAAGATAAGATGACAACCTCGTTCTCGGTTTATACTGTATGTACAATACAAAACACTACAATTGACATATTTAATTAAAAAAAGTTTTAAATGAAGTAAGGGTGAATAAATGATGACAAAAGCTTTAATTTGGTTGAATTGTCCCTTTAAGTTTTGTTGGCAGATGACACAACTGAACAAGAAGCAGTGTGACCTGGAAAGCAATGCCATTTTTCATGTTTGACATCTAAAAAACGCAACCATAAAGACATGAATGTAACATACGTTTATTTGGATTTTTGGCCAATAGAAAATATACAAAATGAAAGCAATAAACGCAAACCACAAGTACCTTATTTACAATCATACGTGAATTCGAAACATAAAACATCATCATATAACAGTTTGTGAACACTATAATGATAACAACAACAACAGCTTGTGTTATGCCAATATGATTTCCTCACATGAACAGGCGAGTAAAGCTTCAGTGTAATAATGCTTCAGTGTTCAGACAACAGTCTCAAATGGCGAATCTTTAAACAACATCAAGATTAATAACCTTTTGCAAAACAAAGGGGTGTGTTTAGTTACATCCATGAACGCAAAGGTTATAAATACTCATCAAACTGAATTTATTTATAAGATGCGAGGCAAAAATAGTGGACGAGCCAAGCCACAATCCAAAATGATTTGTCCATGAATGGCCTATTCACATAGATGGCACGTGGGTCACATTCTTGTTGCTCAAATGTAAAGCAGAAAGCCAATATTAAACAACATGTAAGGTATAAAACTATGTACATTAAAACCAAAAACAATAATTAAGACCTGAAAATGCACTTTCCAAACAAAAAAAACTCTCCCTTCACCAAATACAGAGACATGCGCGAAACAAACAAGACACGACACAAAGCGTTCAGTGTAACTAACATTGAAGTAAACTGCAGACGCATCTCGGCAGGCACTGCAGTTGAGGCAAAAACATGGGCGGCCGCGATTCCCCTCAGCAGTCGAAAACACCGGGAGCTACAAGATTCTTCCCTAAAACTATTTACAAACAGTACATGAGCAATGCAGTAGTTCAGTGAAATTGGACAGTAACCCACACACTACTAAGCATCATGAATTAAATCCCTTGTGTGTTTATTAACTGGGTTGATCGTCCAGTCGTACAGGGTTTGTTTTATCGTAAATGTTTGCCTGTAGACCTCTATGAAGACTTTTAGGTAGTTTATTATTATGTAAATACCGAGAAACGAAACAAATTGCTTGACAGAGGTTTAAAAAGGACAAAGAATTAGGTCACAAATAGGACGGATAGCTAAATATATTTATAATATATACACATTTTGAAATGTAAAAGGACACAGTGACGCTCTTGAATTGGTCGACAATTAAAGAAAAACGTGTTGGAGATCAGTACAACAAAATAAGAACTTCCACGTTTATCCCCGTTAACATGGATGCTCAAACAGGAAGCAAAACCGCAGTCCACTTCATCCAGAGAAGATAACCCATCCACAATAAGTCCTCCACAAAATCTTTAGTCGCTGGTACGCCTCCATTTTATGAGCTCAGTGCGGTGCTCTTTGTTCAAGAGAAATAAAAGCAAATGCATGTTAGTTAAAGTGAAAATGACCCATCCAAGAGGTTTTGATATTGTGGTGTACATGGTCACCTGATCATTGGGTGGTTTCTTGTCACCGTTGATGCCTTTTAATAGCACAGACTCTTCTGTCTTGTTGGCTTTCATCTCGACGACAATGTCATCCTTATTAGTCTTCTCCTTGGTGCTGTGGGCATTAATGCTGTGTTAGCACTTAACATGAACGTATGTTAAAGATCATTATTGTTTCATAAAGTCGCTTTGGATAAAATGCATAAATGTAAATCATTATGTCGTTTTATCTCTGATGAAAACACCAGCTTAGTCAACTACATGTGTCCCTGGACCATAAGGGTCAATTTAATTGATACGTCATTGGAAAGCGGAGTACGTTTTCCATTGATGTATGGTTTGTTAGGATAGGACAATATTCGGCAGAGATACAACGATTTGAAAATCTGGAATCTGAGAGTGCAAAAAAATCTAAATATTGAGAAAAACGCCTTAAAAGTTATCCAAATTAAGTTTTGATTTTGATCCACTGTAAAAAAAATAGTTGGTTCAACTTAAAAAAGTAAGTTACCTGGTTGCCTTAAAATGTTGAGTTCAACATTCAACTTAAAATATTAGTTTACAACAAAAGAAAGGAAGAGTAAACTGCGCTTCCAAAACAATCCGGTGCGACCACAGAAGGACGGAACAACATAGACAAAAAAAGGGATCCCCGGTGCAGCACAGATGTCTGTGCCCGTCTTTTCCCAGGACTCTGATGAAGATGTAATTGTGAATTGAAACGTTAGTCATTGTTATGCACCTTTATTAAAATATTTTTATAAAGAAAAACCGCCGATCCCTTTTTTGTCTATATTAGTTTTGTCTATTTTTGAGCCAACTAATATTAAGGAAAGCAACAAATATTTTATACATTGCATACGTATGGTAGGAAATTGACAAAATACTCTTTACTTAATATCCTTATGATTTTTGGCATAAGAAACGATAATTTTAGGAAATTTTAAGAAAAACATTCCAGGATTTTTCCTTATTTTAATTGACTTTATTTGACCCCAACAGTTTACAGTTTCAACGCAGCTTTAAAGAGCTCTAAATGATCCCAAACAAAGCATAAGGGTCTTATCTAGTGTAGGGATGTGCATCAATTCTGAGACGTAAGGCTCCGATTCAGTGTTTCATGCACATCTTGTGCGTGTACTACGGCTCCGTGATCAGTAGGAAGTCCATATCAATCTAAAATCACTACGAGTTTGACTCGTTTATAATGTGCATTTAAAAAAGCAACATTTGTCAAATACAATCATTCAAAATATTCTTTATTATCATGAAAATACCTGAAGCAATCTGAAGAACAAACTTCTTCTGTGGCACATATTGAGTTTCTGCACGAGAGCGCCCTCTGGCTTTTAAATGTGGCGGCATTTCACTGTAATTCATTCAAATTCATTCATTGAGAAAACACGCATTTGCCCGATCATTGTCACAACCCTAATCTAGTGAAATGAAAATTACAAAATATGCACTTTTAAACCACAACCTCTCGTCTTACACTGCCCCGTGTATTGCGCCAGCGCGACCACGTCGAAAGGTCACGCACATTTGCAGACTATTTTAAACAATAAACTGACACAAAGACATTAATTAGTATCATTTCACATACAACAAAGTCAGAACGGTCCTCATTCTCCACACTTGTAAACACTGGGGCGTAGTTTCGCATACGTCATGCGTGACCTTTCGACGTGATTGCGCAAATGCGCAGCTAACGCAAGATGAGAAATTCTGGTTTAAAAGTGCATAATATTTATTTTCTTTCCAAAAATGACAATCGTTTAGCTAGATAAGACCCTTATGGGATCGTTTAGAGCCCTTTGAAGCTGTGTTGAAATAAAGCAATAAACCCCAAGAAGCAGTGGGTTACCAGTGCATTTTATAACAGCTAAGGGGCGTTGTTAGGCACGACGCGAAGCGGCACCTAGCGGCTTCGAGGGGGTTTATTGCGTTTATAAAACGGTTACTTCATATGCATAACGTTAGCGGGATTTTATAAAATAAAACACAAATAAGTTGTAATTATATTAGAACAAATATTACTCTTCCGCCAAACAAAGTAGTTCCTCAGAATTAAGTGTGACTGAAACAGAGCGCAGTTACCAACTGACAGAGATGCAGCAAAGACACAATGAAAATATGTTTTAAGACTGTGGTGTTTATTTTATAAATCACCATTCATCTAATTTATACATTAACATTTATATTGTGCAACTGTTGAAGTGATGATCAAATATGCTTGGAAGCATGCTGAACTCTTTTTTGCCACCCAGTTTTAGTTTAATGCCTTGCAGAAAAATTATCTTCTTTAAATAAACATAAAATATAAAATGAAAGAACAGACCATCCGCTTTCAAAAAAAAAAAAAAAAAGAAACGTTTCATCCTACCTTCATATGTTCTCTTATCACCTCTCAAATTTTTTAGCTAAAAGCGGAGATAATTCCATTTTTGTGAAGAACTTTAGTAAGAGATCAGAATCAGAGCCATCAAAACTTACACGCTGTGTTTTCAGTGTTGAGTGAATGCGTCAGTGTTTAGTTGGGTAAGATCGCCACCCAGTGGATAATAGCGGACGTATGAACTTGACTTATAAACTCCTCAGACAACGTTTTGTCTTTATCGACGAGATTACTCAACAATATTTATTGACATTTATCTGGATATCGCCATTAATTGTGCAATTGTAGACAAATTAAAAATATGATTTAAGACTGTGGTGTTTATTTTCATAAATCAATACGCAGTAACAGTGGCGCAGTGATACTTATGTAATGTGGTCTGAACCGTGAGGTTACCGGTGTATTTTATCACGGCTTAGAACGCGTTTCAACCAATCAGAATGAAGAATTAGAACTGCCCGTTTTATAATTGTAATTTTAAACTGCATTGAAACTGTAAACTGTTGGGGTCCAATAAAGTCTATTAAATTGAGAAAAATCCTGGAATGTTCCTAAAAAAAAAACAAATTTCTTTTCGACTGAACAAAGAAAGACCTTAACACTTTGGATGACATGGGGGTGAGTAAATTTTATGGTCCAGGGTCACAAATGCCCAGCGTCCCATAAGAAAAAAGAATCTCAGATGAGATGTCTTTAATCTCTCTATTATTTCTAGAAAGCAATGAGATAAACTGGAGTGCAATTGGAAACTTTGACTATAAGTCTCATGTGTCTCAGATATTTCTCCTGATAAAAAAAGACCTAGAAATCTCACAAATGTCTCCATTGAAGTTTCAGAAGAAATCTCAACTATGTCACAAACTAAGCTCAGATGTGCCAAGTCTGCAAGTCAGTGTCAAGTCTTAATATTACTGAAGATTGTACAGCTTTATATTCTTAAAGGATTAGTCCATTTTCTTAAAAAAACTTGTTCAGTCGAGAAGAAATATTGGAAAATATTCCAGGATTTTTCTCATTTTAATGGACTTTAATGGACCCCAACACTTAACAGCTTTAATGCAGTTTAAAATTGCAGTTTTAAAGGATTCTAAATGATCCCAAATGAGGCATAAGGGTCTTATCTAGCGAAACCATTGTCATTTTTGGCAAGAAACATAAAAAAATCTGCACTTTAAAACCACAACTTCTCATCTTCCTCCAGTCCTGTGACGCGCCAGCGCGACCTCACGTAATTTATCATTACGTCAAGAGGTCACGGATGATGTATGCGAAACTACGCCCCAGTGTTTACAAGTGTGGAGAAAGAGGAACGCTCCGATGTTGTTGTATGTTGAAAGATACTAATTAATGTCTTTGTGTCAATTTATTGTTTAAAATGGTCCGCAAATGTGCGTTTCATACATGTAACACGTGACCTTTTGACGTCATTATGCAATTACTTGAGGTCGCACTGGCTCGTCACACAGCCAGAGGAAGGCGAGAAGTTGTGGTTTAAAAGTGCATATTTTTTCTTGACAAAAATGACAATCGTTTCGCTAGATAAGACCCTTATGCTTCGTTTGGGATCGTTTAGAGTCCTTTGAAACTGCAATTTTAAACTGCATTAAAACTGTTAAGTGTTGGGGTCCATTAAAGTCCATTAAAATGAGAAAAATCCTGGAATGTTTTCCTCAAAAAACATAATTTCTTCTCAATTACACAAAGAAAGACATCAACATTTTGGATGACATGGTGGTGAGTAAATTATCTGGATTTTTTTAAGAAAATGGACTAATCCTTTAATGTATCTTCACTTCTTTTAGGAGAAACATCTGAGACTAAGGGGCTGTTTACACTTGGTATTAACATGCGTTTTCATCGATCGGATCACAAGTGGACGAGAGAGACACATTACGTGTACACCTGGTATTTAAATCCGTCTCTTTTGTCCACTTTCGACCGCATCTGTCCTGAATACTGTGAGGGGGTGGTCTGTGAGACGGTGGGGGAGTCACTCTGCTGTCATTCAAACCCGAGCGGGAGTAATTATGAGTTTATATGGACGCAAACTTATATTATGTCGGAGCCCGCTGCTTGTTTAGCAAGTCTACATGCTGCACAGTGTTTTGTACGTTTATTTGTTGGAGCTTTCTCTGAATTTTCAGCGCAATTGATGAAATAGGATCGCGCAACTTTCACGCTTTCAAAACGAAACTACGGAGATCAGCCGCTTTAGTTTTATCAATGAAAGGCTAAAAATAGGGCTGTTCACCGTATGTTCACGGCAGAAGTCAAAAAAGACGTAAAATTAGAGTTTAATACCTCAGATTAGATAAATGGGCGGAGAGAAGGCGGTCGCGTGTGGCTGTTCGAACACATTCAACCACATTGCGTTCCGCAACTCCAAAGCGATCCGATCGAAAGTGGTTTCGACTTCCTCTGGATGTGGTTGAAAGTGGTCGAAAGTGGACGCGTACAAAACGTTTTGAACACCGTTTACACCTGGCATTAACGTCGTCCACTTGTGATCCGATCGACGAAAACACATGTTAATGCCAAGTGTAAACAGCCTCTAAGTTGAAAGAAACACAATTGAGAACCCCAAGCTGGATATTTCACCAGAGATCAGGATGTCCTATCAAAGGATGTCCTTCACAATCAAATTCATTAAGAAACTGAGACAGTTACTACAAACATGGTTAAAAGAAACAAGAGTATTACGTACATTTCTTGCTTGCCTGAACGTCCACACGGTAACTTGCCCTTTTTATAAAGGAAGTAGAAGACACTGCCCAGGATGGCCAGCAACAAGATGCTTACAATAATCACCACAATAATCACTCCACTATTATCCACTACAGAAAGAAAGTGAAAAAAAATATGTTAGTATGACTTACTGATATCAATAAGAAAACATTTTCCACAATAAAACACAATACACCCTAAAAATGTTGGGTTACTTTCGACCGAGTGTTGGGTCAAAACACACAATCCTCAACCAATCGAGTTAACCTAAGCTGGGTTGTTTCAACCCAAAATGATGTCATTGTTGGGTCAAATAAAAAAATTTTCTGGGTTCATTTAACCTTTTTGACCCAACGCTGGGTTTCAGGTGGCATGTATGCAACATCAGAGAAATACTGTATTAAAATCACAAACTTTTTATATGAATAATGGTTGGAACATCTGAATTAGTATGTTAACGCATGTGTACTGGTGTAACTACATGATTGAGGGAATAATAGAGTCATATTCATTCTGAGCAAGGTTGACGAAATCCTATAAATAAACACACGGAGAGACAGCAAACAATTGTCTGGGAATGAATTTTATGAGTTAAATCTACTCAATAAAACAGCTGGGCGCCACCACAACGTTCACCATAATGGCAGTCGCAATCCTGGCCTGGTACTTCGAAACATTTCTTAAAATATTCTCATTCAACTAATTATACATTCATCTCGGTGCCGATCCGTCCCTGTTAATGTCTGCTTCAGTTTACTTTACTTTACTTTTCTTCACACAGAATTTTAAATATGCCCAGAGGCCGACACAAAGAAGCAAACGAGTTGAGCTGCTGCGGAGGTTTCACCATAAAAAACCTATGAATTATTCAAGTTGATCAGCTGATCTTTCAGTGTTTGGTGGAGGGATGGATTTCGCTCGGGTGAAATGGACCGAGTTGGTATAAGACTGGCAATCAGTTCAAACAGATATACAGAACGGAAGAAGGTGCAAGAATCAATACCTGAAGTTTTTCTCGCTGTTGGAGTCTGAGAGAAAGGAACTGGAACACAAGAGACAACATTACAATTTGTATCTTTTTTCTAGGGCTGTTAAACAATTAATCACAATTAATCGTGTACAAAATAAAAGTTTGTGTTTGCATATATATATATATATATATATATGTGTGTGTGTGTGTGTGTGTGTGTGTGTGTGTGTGTGTGTGTGTGTGTGTGTGTGTGTGTGTGTGTGTGTGTGTCTGTACTGTGTGTAAATATTATTAATATATGAATACAAAAACATTCATGTATGCATTTAAAAAACAATTACATGTGAATATATTTTTATTTATATTTTATTAGGGCTGTCAAAAGATTAATCGCGATTAATCACATACAAAATAAAAGTTTGTGTTTGCATAATATATTTGTGTGTGTATTGTGTGTAATTATTATTTCTATATAAATACACACATATTCATGTATGTATTTAAGAAACAATTACATGTGAATATATATTTATTTATATTTTTATTAAGGCTGTCAAAAGATTAATCACGATTAATCGGATACAAAATAAAAGTTTGTGTTTGCATAATATATTTGTGTGTGTGTATTGTGTGTAATTAGTATGTGTATATATAAATACACACATATTCATGTATGTATCTAAGAAACGATTACGTGTGAATATATATTTATTTATAGTTTTATTAGGGCTGTCAAAAGATTAATCACGATTAATCGCATAAAAAATAAAAGTTTGTGTTTGCATAATATATTTGTGTGTATATTGTGTGTAATTATTATGTATATATAAATACAAACATATTCATGTATGTATTTAAGAAATGATGACATGTGAATATATATTTATTTATAGTTTTATTGGGGCTGTCAAAAGATAAATCACGATTAATCGCATACAAAATAAAAGTTTCTGTTTGCATAATATATTTGTGTGTGTATTGTGTGTATTTATTATTTATATATAAATACACACATATTCATGTATGTATTTAAGAAACAATTACACGTGAATATACTGTATACTTATATATCTATTTTTATAAGGGATGTCAAAATTTTTTGCAATTAATTGCATAAAAAATAAAAGTTTGTGTTTGCATAATATATATGTGTGTCTGTACTGTGAGTAGTTTTATGTATAAACACACACACGCACGCACACATTCATGTATATATTTAAAAAACAATTACATGTGAATATATATATATATATATATATATATATATATATATATATATATATATATATATATATATATATATATATATATATATATATATATATATATATATATATATATATATATTATTAGGGCTGTCAAAAATTAATCATGATTAATTACAAAATAAAAAATACAAAATAAAAGTTTGTGTTTGTATAATATATTTGTGGGTTTATTGTGTGTGATTATTATGTATATATAAATACACACATACATGTATAAATTAAGTTATTAAGTTATTTGTGTATATTTTACACATACAAATTTATATATAATATAAAAAATAGCAAAAATATAACAACAAAAAATAAAATTATATATATATATTCATGTAAATGTCTCTTAAAAACATATGTGCATGTGTTTGTATTATATATACAAAAATAATTACACACAGTGCACACAAATATATATTGCAAAAACAAACTTTTATTTTGTATGCGGTTAATTGTGATTAATCTTTAGACAGCCCTAATTTTATATATATATACATGTAAATAAAAGACGAAAATTGAGTCTTACTGCTCCTTATGTTGTAAGTTTTGGTCTCAAAGCCAAAATCATTTGTTGAATTGCAGATGGCAAGTGTGTCCGTGCTAACTTTAAGCATCACAACGCTGTACACCAGATCCTCAGTCTCTCTTTTAACAACCTCAAGCCAACTCTAAAAAAAAGATGACACACACAAGACAAACACATCAATCGAAAACCCATAACAGATAAAAAGATACAAACAGATAAACGGTGATTATTACCTGACTGCCAGAGATGCTCCATGTGATGGCGGGTTTGGGGTGACCTCTCACCTCACAGGTTAAATTTACCCACCCTCCCACCTTCTCTGTCAGCTCAATGTCTCTCTCTGCGTCCTTCATCTGAGGTCCACCTGAATGCAGATGTGCATTAACAGTGCTTTACATCTATCTACACAATACATAAAGTACAGCTTGTGCTCTCTGCTTACCCTGTACAATAATATGGACCAAGCCGCTGGTCTGTAGGCCCGGGAGTAATGGTACAGTCACCTCACAGTCATACTGTCCTGCTGTGTCGAATGTGGCGTCGTGGAGCTCCAGTACATGTCCTCTTTCCACCTCAACCCCATCCTGTACATGAAGAAAGATGCATACGATCAAATATACAATAGTAAATAGATGGATATAAACTTAAAGCACGAACTGTGAATGATGGGAGATTAAATGAGTGTGCCTGAATACCTTAAACCACACCGTAGAGGTCTCTAATGATGACAGGGCATTGCAGGTGGCTGTCAAACTTTCTCCTCTCAGCATGATCTCTGAATCTTTGGGCACCACCGCAGCAGGGTCCAAATCTATGCAAACAAATAAACATACAATAAATATACAGACTTGACATGAATAAATCTGACCAGTTCAAGAAAATATACATAGATACTAGGGGTGTCCTCGACTAAGGATTTACATATTCGAATCAGAATTGTCGAATCTTTCCATAGTCGACCGATAGTCAAATCATCTATGTTTGTGTGCATGGGTTGGGAGGGGGCCAGACCAGGTACAAATTGGTAACTTTTATTTTCTTTCACAAGCAGCACACATAAACAACTTTGTGATAAAGTGACCAAAACTGTCTTTCAAGTAATAAACGAAGACAAAACTGACGATGCATTTACATATATATTTTTTAAGGTAAAATGTAAGGCAACATTTGTTTAATTATTCCCCATAACATTTTAAAGCCACGATCTACAGAACAACACACAAAAATACATTTTGATAACTAAACCTAAGAAAATAACAAAGGTGATCCTGCCTTGGAAACTCCGGCTACAATTAAGTGTTTTTATTTAATTTGGAGATAGCGCGTCAAAGCAGTCATGACCAAAAAAAAACGACAAATGAGAAATGAAAAATAATTTGTGATTGTGACTGTAAATGATAAAAACTAATCTTTATATACAATTCATTAAACGTTAATTTATAACAAGAAAAACACTGAAATTAATGATTATATAGACACTACGCGTTATTATTTAGCACAGAAATACCTGCTTGCTTGCTTTGACTTTGATCATCTCTGTATTAACTTTAGATACAGAAAGACCGGATGATATTATTTATTTCAGGAATCTCTTTGCTATATCATTTGAAAGTGAACACCGACCGACCATAATATTAAATCACAAGAAAGACATTCGTGTCAGGCAGAAATAGGTTCGGTGCAGATACTAGTTTCCGTTTCATCACCGAAATAAAAAAAACGGCTTACCTGTTTTGTAGTTTAACTTTTGACAAGATAACCACTCTGTTTTAAGACATTTTAAAAACGTATACTCGTCGAAAAACATCCTTTTTTTAATGTTTAGTTTGATGAACTCCTAAATATGAGACGCAGAGCACCTAGCCCGTTCGGCTAAATTACATGCGCAAGCATGGCCAGCACGCAATAGCGCAACATCAATACAACGAAAAGCTTTCCAAAATGTACATACTTAAATTAGATCAGAATTTACGTTTATAATAAATATTTTTTTTTAAATAAAATAAGGTCAGAAGTAACAAAGTGCAGAACAAATATGCAAAATGCCTCAAGTGCATGGAAACAAAACACAAGCCAAATAGTTAAATCAGATAACCCAAAGTGATTTATAAATAAAATAAAATATAGAAATTATTAAAAGAACGAAAGGCATATTATAATTTGCCAGCTTTGTCTTTTAAATGTAGGAACAAAGAGGCAATGGTTTATTAACATAGAGACCTCTTATGGACGTGAAGTCCGGTCACAGGGGTTGTTGGATTTATTAACACATTTTAAAAATATTTATTGAAAGCTGCTACTTCACATATTATTTGCAGCATTATCATAATATGCAGTATATTAATATATTGTGAGAAAGCTGTTATATGTGAAATCAGATAATGTGTGCACCCATATACGGCCAAAATTGAATGATCCTCATTTCATAACACATCTGCGAAGATTCGACTGTGAGATTGGTAGTCGAATCAGGCTTCTCCTATCGCTGCATCGAATCTTCGACTATTCGGGGTCACCCCTAATAGATACTATAATAAAGTAGTAAACTGAGCAAATCTGAATAACTTACAGTGTACAGTGAGCTTGATGCTCTCTCCCACCTCCTCGTGATCTGGTGCATCCATATTCAGAGCATGACACTCATACATGCCGCTGTCTGACCGAGACACCTCCTTCAGAATTAGGACGCCCTGATCGGAAACCAGCTCCACATCTGACTGTAGGACACAGATGGAATAGGGACTATATTAAAAAATTAAGAAACACTCATTTTGAGGTTCACTTTAAAGGAATATTCCACTTTTATAAAAAAATTCTGATAATTTACTCACCCCCATGTCATCCAAGAAGTTTACGGCTTTCTTTGTTCAGTCAAGAAGAAATTAAGTGTTTCGAGGAAAACATTCCAGGATTTTTCCCCATATACTGAACCGGAACAGTTTACAGTTTCAATGCAGTTCTAAACGATCCCAACTAAAGCATAAGGGTCCTTTTAGCAAAACGATCTGTATTTTCCCCCCAAAATTAAAAATAAGTACTTTTTAACCACATCTTCTGGTCTTGCACACTAGCGTTGTGATACGCCAGTGTCATCTTATGTATTATGTAATCACGACAAAAGGTCACGGATGACGTATGCAAAACAACCGCTCCAGTGTTTACAAGTGTGAAAGAGAAAGAGTGACGAGTTGTATGTGGAATTATACAAATTTGTGTCAGTTTATTGTTTAATGGGCACCTATGGTCTGACTCACGATTTTACATTTCCTTTGGTGTGTAAGTGTGTATTAGTACATGTTAAGGATATGCAGAAGGTACAAACCCCAAAGTAAACGATGACGCGAGTTATCGTCTGCCACGTAAATCTCTTTTCTTGGACTACAACAAACACACTGATTGTAGGCCACAGTTTACTTCCTGGGATTGGTGATGTAGACAAGACCGACATTTTCATAATTCCTCCCACTTGGACTCACATGCTGTAAGTAAACTCCTGTTAGCATTGCATTGTGGCCGAATCTTTCAAAAATGGTAGGGAGCGTCAATCACAACGTACAGATTAGCTGGCCAATCTGGGACACAGCGCTTTTCAAATCGATGAGTTTTGAATAAAATCCATGCTTTTGAGGAAGGCAGGGATTAAAGGAGCAACAATAATGTACGGTATGTGGAAAATTATGTGTTTTTTTAACCATAAACTACGTGAAAACATTGTATTATACCAAAAACACAAAATAATGTTGTTTTTAGCAATGAAATAGGTTCACTTTAAAATGGTCCACAAGTGTGCATTTCACATATGTAAAGCGTGACCTTTTGAATATGTAAGGTCACGCTGGCGCGTCACACGACTAGTGCAAGATGAGAAGTAGTGTTTTAAAAGTACAGACTTTTTATTTCTTTTAAATGACGATCATTCCGCTGGATAAGACCCTTATGTCTTGTTTGGGATCGTTTAAAGCCCTTTTAAACTGCATTGAAACTGTAAACTGTTAAGGTCCACTATATGGAGAAAAATCCTGAAATGTTTTCCTAAAAAAAACTTCATTTTGACTGAAGAAAGAAAGACATAAGCATCTTGGATGACATGGGGGAGAGTAAATTATCAGGATTTTATATGCAAGTGGAGTAACCCTCAACTGTAAAGAACGATAACTTTAGCATAAAATTTAACTAAATGAAGTTTTAAAAGTTAAACTCTTAAGAGAATCTTATTTTCCAGCTCCCCTAGAGATTAACAACTGAGTTTTACCGTTTTGGAATCCATTTAGGCGATCCACGGGTCTGGCGATATCACTTTTAGCATAGCTTAGCACAATCCATTGAATCTGATTAGACCATTAGCATCACGTTCAATAATGTCTCGAAAATTGCAACTTTAAAATTTGTATTGTTCTTAGTACACAATGTAACTACAGAAGAGCCAATTTTTTATGTGAAAAAAATCTAAACTCTTTGTTTATCTATAAGTGCGATGCTAATGGTCTAATCAGATTCAATGGATTATGCTAAGCTATGCTAAAAGTGGTAGCGCCAGACCCAGAGCTGAATGGATTCCAAAATGGTAAAACTCAATTGTTTAACTCTAGAGGAGCTGGAAAAAGTGCATATTTTTAAAATAAGTAGAGTGTCCCTTTAAAAAAAAAAAATTTTACAATAGGTATTTTTGCAAATAGGCAAAGGATACACCGTAAGACATCTGGTCAGTCCTTTATGAGCATGTTATAAATCACAGCCAATAAAGATATATGAAATCCATACAAACAGCTACAAATCACTACAGATCCAACATATAAGACACAATGTGGAACAGATGTCTGCTTTTCCCACTGCTTTACAGCCTTCCAACCAGAAGTAAACACATCCGAATTTGAAAAGAAAAGAGGCTTTTCTCACTTGTTCCCGGTTGAAAGTGATGGTTGCTGGGGGGTTTCCATCACCCTGGCAACGGATCTCTACTGTGTCCCCTTCTTTGACCAAACCCTCGGGCGATTCCCTCCGCAGCTCGACGCTTGTCGTGGGGTCTACAGGGCATATGCACATATACAATGACCCCAGGGTATGGAATCTTACTTCAGTCGTACATGTCAAGCCAAGCCAATATTATTCTCAGATTTAGTCATTAAGCTGATAAAGCAAAACATTTTGTAACTGTGTCATGACAAGCGCAAATCTGCTTTGATGCCAAATTAGACTTTTTTACATCCTAGGTCCATGTCCAAAACACAATAATGCAAATTTTCTGTCTACAGTAATAAAAATGCTCGAAGCAACAAAGTCACAGCTAATCAGATTATGTTTACTGTGTAGTTTAAAACTGACCTTTGGATCAATGAGATTACATTTATCCAGCAAATAAAAACTTATTTTATTGATTAATGGCTGGTTTAAACAAAGATTAATATGGAAGATATTTATATCCATTGAGAAATAGACTTACAGAAAACTGTAATATTGATGCCTGTGGATTTAGACGTCTCGACGGCTCCTGGGACAAAGTAGCTGACCTCACATGAAAAGTGTGCGTCCTTGTCTTCTTTAGTCACCTTATAGTGAAGATCACTCTGCACCGTATACAGACCACTGTATTCTCTTGTTACTAAAGTTACCACGTTCACCACTGACATAACCACACACAAAAAAACACATAAATAAAAACTCCACCGGTCGCAATGTATGGTAGTCCAGATGTTCAATCATCTTGACCAGTTAATACCAACAAAAACTGTCCAAAAACCATGTAAAACCAACTTCTGGTTTTCCCTCTTGGATCATGTATATTATTTCAAATTTAAGTCACATTTATTTGTGTTTGTTTATTATTGTTTTAAAGGAAAACTCCACTTTTTTGAAAATATGCTCATTTTCCAGCTCCACTTTTAGCATAGCTTAGCACAATCCATCGAATCATTGAATGTAATGATATTAAGCAGCGCCCAACTATTTTCGGGCACTGTGTAATATAATTGCATCTCCTGCAGCCATAGTACGGCAGCAAAGTCCTTGATTATTATGCCAGAATGAGAGTATAGTCCTAGTCATATCTGCCTAGAAAATCACAACTTTTAATTTTCTGACGGTCTTAGTACACGATGTAACTACAGAAGAGTCAAGTTTGAAATAGGAAAAATTTCCAAACTCTCCGGTTATTTTTGAGCATGATGCTAATGGTCTAATCAGATTCAATTGATTATGCTAAGCTATGCTAAAAGTGGTAGCGCCAGACCCGAAGATCAGCTGAATGGATTCCAAAACTGTAAAAATCAAATGTTTAACTCTAGGGGAGCTGGAAAATGAGTATTTTCGAAAAAAGTGGAGTGTCCCTTTAAAGCAGCAATACAAGAAAGACTAATAAAAAACACAGAAAAGTGGAAAATTATTACCGTACATATAGTATAATATTATTGCAATTTTTATTGTCATCAAAAATACATTATACTTAATTTAAATGTGATTTGCATAAGAATTTTATCACATATACATAACTGCCATTTTGCATAATGAAAATGTCATTGAAACATTATTATTACTTACAGCCAATAGCAGGGTAAAGAGGGGTATGATCGCGATACCATGTGATGTTTGGCTTTGGAAAACCGTCTCTGGTCTCACAAGATGCGATCTAACAAAACATACATGTCAGCTTAAACAACAACAACAGCAGCTATATAAAATATAAAACAACAACAAATGTGAGTGTATAACTTACTTTTGATGGAGAGTCACTAGACACATAAACTCCAGAGAGGACACCTTCAATTACAGGATTCTCAGGAGCATCTGAAAATTAATTTTTATAACAAAAGATACATTTTTAAAAATTATTTTTTCAGTTCATTGTGACCACGTCTGTCAACGATGATATAGCCAATGTGCGCATCCAAAAATGCAAAATTGCCTTGGCGTGCTCAGTCACTACAGTACATGACAGCCAATGCGGACCACATTGAATGAATCTGGACTCATACATGGTCCAACAGAAATTATAACAGAAAAAAAACACAATAAGAGTTCTTGAACAAAGCTTTCCTTTCTGGTGAACAGTTGCTTTAAAGAGCAACTATCGTCCAATTCACGTTTTTTTTTTTCATTTCCTTTGGTGTAAGTGTAAGTATGGAGGACCACAAGAGTCATTCAAAATGTAATAAAGAACTTCAATATTTAATAACTACCTGGACAATAAAAATAGCAATTAATAGATTTGTTTAAAAATTCATTAATTAATCTATAAATAAATAAATAAATAGACAAAGTAAAAAAATCATTATGTAACATTTTATTAGGCAATAAAAAGTGAGATTATAAAAATAATGTAGAAATGAAATATTAATCCATTAATAAATAGTTCAAATTAATAAAACAATTAACAAAACAACATAAAACACTCAGTAAGTTCATCATTTTAAATTGCATTTACAAATTCTTAATTAAATAATGGAATTTCAAAATGTATTTCAAAAAGCGATTTAAAAAGAGAAATAAATAACTGGATTTATAAATTGAACTACAAATACAGGTTTAAATTAGCCATTTAAAAGGGCATTTCCGTTTAACATTTCTGTTTTCATTTTCCCGATGGTTCTCCTTATTCTTTTCGCAATTTGATTTGCTTTTCGTTTTAGCCTCTCTATTTAGCTTTTCCGTGACTCTTTGGGTCCTCATCCGAGATCTATAAATCTGCGCATGACGTACAATCAGAGCCAATCATCGAGCTTGTTACATCCACCTGGCCATAGCTAATTTGCATTTCTCATTTGACCATTTGCAAATACCCAAATAGTCACGGAAAAGCTAAATAGAGAGGCTAAAACGAAAAGCAAATCGAATAGCGAAGAGAATAAGGAGAACCATCAGGAAATGAAAACAGAAATGTTAAACGGAAATGCCCTTTTAAATGCCTAATTTAAACCTGTATTTGTAGTTCAATTTATAAATCCAGTTATTTATTTCTCTTTTTAAATCGCTTTTTGAAATACATTTTGAAATTCCTTTATTTAATTAAGAATTTGTAAATGCAATTTAAAATGATGAACTTATTGAGTGTTTTATGTTGTTTTTGTAAATTGTTTTATTAATTTGAACTATTTATTAATGGATTAATATTTCATTTCTACATTATTTTTATAATCTCACTTTTTATTGCCTAATAAAATGTTACATAATGATTTTTTTATAACTTTGTCTATTTATTAATAGATTAATTAATGAATTTGTAAACAAATTATTATTTGCTATTTTTATTGTCCAGGTAGTTATTAAATATCGAAGTTCTTTATTACATTTTGCATTACTCTTGTGGTCCTCCATATGTAAGTGTGTATTAGTACATGTTAATGATATGCAAAAGGTACAAATCCAAAAGTAAACAATGATGCGAGTTATCGTCTCCAACGTAAATCTCTTTTCTTGAACTACAACAAACACACGGATTGTAGTTAACAATTTACTTCCTGGGATTGGTGATGTAGTAAAGACGGACATTATCATAATTCCTCTCGCTTCGGACTCACAGCCTGTAAGTTAACTCCTGTTAGCATTAGGAACCCTAACCCTAACACATTGTATTATACCAAATACAAAAAATAACGTTGTCTTTTAGCAATGAAATAAGTGTACCTTTCAAGTATAAAGATTTGACTTACCGAAAACCTTTAAGAGAGTCTTGCCCTCTCCATTGCCCGCTGCCAGTCCACTGACCTGGCAGAAGAACTCTCTCTCATCAGACAGCTTAATGTCCTGAATGGTCAGAAATTCTCCATTGTTGTTGGACCGGACGCTGATGCGATCGCTGTAGCTTGTGTTCACGTCTACCTTCTGCATGGTCAGATCGCTGTAGGAGATTCTGACCCGATTACCTCCAGGCCCCCGCTAAGAATGATGGGACACAGAATGTATTGTGACTATCTGTAAAACCTAGCTTACCTGCATCCTTCATCTATACTGTACCTGCACATGAACGTTCAAAACTTTCAAAAATTAGATTAAGGTAACTTTCAGCTGATCTCTGGGTCAAGGACTTTGCTGAAATAACATGGCTGCAGAAGGCGCAATGATGAAAATAGTCCTCTGCTATTGAAAGTTAAGGGGACTATTTTCAGGCTGCGTAATATCCTGCAGCCATGTTACGGCAGCAAAGTCCTTGATTATTACGGCAAAATGAGAGTATAGTTTCTAGCATATCTGCCTTGAAAATCACAACTTTTAATTTTCTGTCGGTCTTAGTACATGATATAACTACAGAAGAGTCAAGTTTTAAATAGGAAAAAATATCAAAACTCTTTTGTTATTTTTGAGCGCGATGCTAATGGTCTAATCAGATTCAATGGATTATGCTAAGCTATGCTAAAAGTGCTACAGCCAGACTCGGAGATCGGCTGAATGGATTCCAAAACTGTAAAAATAAGATGTTTAACTCTAGGGTAGCTGGAAAATAAGCATATTTTCTTTAAAAATTGAGTGTCCCTTTAAGCAAACTTGGGGTTTTTGGACTTACCACAAACCACTGCACCATCACCATACTGGGATTCTCGGTGAAGGAGTACAGACAGGGAATCTCTGCAGACTCATACGTGTAAACCTCTACGGTGTCCTCCATCCTCAGATCCACCAGCGCCCAAGCTGCCAAAAAACAAAAACGTTGAGCTCAAGTGCTTCAGGCAATGTGAAACAAAGGCTGGATTAACATGCAATTTTTTTTAACCTTTTATTGCATGTCACTGAAACGACTGTAATCTAATAAAGCCATGGTCTTTGAATAAACATACAGTATAAATGAGGTTAGCAACTAGGGCTGGGCCGATCCACTTTTTCCATTACCGATACGATTTCGATACCTGTATTCTGAGTATCGACCGATACCGATCACGATCCAATACTAGTATTTTTCTTGATCCATTTATGACATATTTAATTCACGCTACTCCAGTGTATTAACTCGGCGAGCACCAAACCATTCAGTTTTTGTGACCTTAAATATCTTCATATATGTATTTGTTTTTCGCATAAGGCTGTTGAATATATTAGGAAGATTTTGAATATAGTGTATAATAACATTTATGGTGCTTTTATAGTAGTTTGACTTTTCTGTAGCATGACAGTAACAACCACAAGTAAAGCACAGTATCGGATTTGGATCGGCCCCATTTTTCCGATACCCGATCCAGCAAAAAAGGTCCGGATCGACCCCGATATCCGATCCAAAGTATTGGATTGGCCCACCCCTATTAGCAACAGTAAAAAGTTGTTCAGGACCAGTTAGAATTTTGTCTAATCTTTACTGATTATATTTCGTGTAAACTTTTTCGGCAGATCTGCTCATGACAGGAGACACTCATTGAGTCATTGGTCTCCATTGTTATTCTGTAGTGACTGTAAATAGATATGACAAGATCAAGATTCATTAAGAATCTCCAAACAATTGATTATTCCTCAAAATCTGTATCTTTGTCCGATACAGACTCAAAGCCAATCAAAGCAGAGCTGAACATTATTATTCATGACCCTTTCAAACAAGTTAATAATATACCATTTCATTCTAAACGGAAATCCTAGGGTTGTAAATGGACATGTAAAAACGTCTATGCATTTGCTCCCCCTTTTGCGCCCATGGGCGTTCTGGTCTGAAAACGAGGTGTGTTCGGGTGCATTGTTGGCGCATTGCTATTTTGAGGCAACTAAAATATGTTTTTTATTATTTTGTTATGCGCCTGGGACGACAACGCACGTTTGCTTATCACATACATGAATGCGCAGCAGCACAAAAACGCTTTTAAATATGAAAGATTAAAGGATTGAATGTAAAAGATTATTATTAAATGAGGACTAATTAAACAAATGCATCTGTTTTTAAATGTTTTTTTAAATGCTACCTCACGGATTTATTGTATATGAAAACTCTCTACCTGTGGATATGGTGAGATGAGAAACATTTTTTAAGTAATGCTTAAAAAACTGACGCTGTCCAAGTGCTGAAACGTGCGGAGAGCCGTTTGTAAATTCTTTATCTCCTGTTTGTTACAAATAAAGTATTTTTAGAGTATAAACCTTTTCTTACATACTTGTAAATTATTTTTTGATGATATTGAATAGCCATACATTTAAAGCAATTAAAAGCCTGCTTTTTTACTTCCATGACTAAAAGTAAACGGGGTTTTAAAGATTTTAATAAAAAAATTTCAATACAAGTGAAAAACAACACAATTATTTAACATTAATCTTAAACTGGTGGTCTTTTTCCCCGCTTATTTTTTCAGTTTGCAAAGTCCGTCATCTAAATAGGGACTAGACAAAGCGGCAGCACAACTGGCTTTTAAAGGGGATGAGAGCTGAGACTCTTATTGGGTTATTGCACATTACGCCCAAAATACTAAATACCAAAATCCCATTACTCATTAAAAAAAAGGACCAACCCTTTTCTTTCAGCATAAAAGTCTGAGTGAGAGTATGTGACATGGAGGGGACTACTCCTGTGTCCACTGCTACAGTCAAACGGACATTCTCAGCCCTACATTGAATTAAAACTTATGTCAGAAATACTACTGGACAGTCTCGACTTTCTGCATTAGCCTTTATGGCGATAGAAAAAGATTTATTGTTAACCAAAACAACAGAGTGATCGAACTCTTCTTGAGGAAAGGAGGATGGATTTTGTTTATAAATAATCCACAGACTAATGTGGTGATTGAGTTTAATGCATTTAGTTAGTAAGCAAATAATATTTGTAAAATGTACATTTTGTAAATATCACTTTTTTCACATTGTACTTTCTGCATCTATCATCAAAGTATTTATTAGTAATCCAGTCTATTACTTAGTAGAAATGTGAATATTTGGTTAGCATGTTGATTTAGGGTATGTGCCCCTAAATTTTCTGGTTGCGCCCCTGAAATTTTCAGTTGGGGGCCACTGTGCTCCTAGTGAAAAAAGTTAGTCTGGAGCCCTGAATGTTCACTGCTTCTCATTTTGTAGTGTCTTTTTTTAATAGTAATGTCTCTTTTTAAAAGTAAAATTTGACTGCTACACCACTGAAGGCCTAAGTGTGAAATGCACGGACCCCCACTGATTCTTTGGCACCTTTAAAATATAGTAGTTAACTCAACATTTTTACTAAGTTAACATATGTTTTACATTAAATTAACTCGAAATTGAACCAACAAATCTTTTTTAGAGTGTGTACAGGCCCTGATGACCGTCCCGATGCTTTGATCTGAAATAAAGGGCCCTATTTTAACGATCTGAAACGCAAGTGCGAAGCGCAAAGCGAAAGTGACTTTGTGGGCGGATCTTGGGCGCTGTTGCTATTTTCCCGGCGGGAGAAATAACTCTTGCGCCAGGCGCAAATCAACAAGGGGTTGGTCTGAAGTAGGTTCATTATTCATAGGTGTGGTTTGGGCGTAACGTCAAACAAACCAATCAGAACGTCATCCAACATTCCCTTTAAACGCAAGTGCGCAAGTTCCATGGCGGGTTGCTATTATTATGACGGATTTACCAGGCGCACGCCAGGAGCGGTTCACAGCCGAGGAGACCGACGTTCTTTTAAGAGCAGTCAAAGGCAGAGAAGTTGTTTTGTATGGGGATGGGAGAAACCCGCCCAAATCAGCGTCAGTTAAACAGGCATGGGAGGAAATAGACACAACACGAACACGCCTCCTTTTTTGCGCTGAACCGCCCAGGGAGCGCAAGTTCATTCACTAGTTTGCCGACGTGCGTCTGTGGAGGGAAAAACCCGCTGTGCGCCGGTGCAAAATACGAATGATACATGTGTCACTGGCGAAGTCAATTGCGCTGGGTGCAAGATAGGGCCCTAAATGCTATAGTATGGCTTTACAAAAATCCCATAATCTATACTATGACACCCACCTGATATCCAGTCTATAACAAGTTATTACTTTTTGTGACTCTCAAAAGCAATTTGGTGGATATAAAGAGATAAAACATGGCCCATTAATTTGCTCCATAACACATAAAATGAATCGTCTTTGCAGAATTATGATAAAGCATTAATATGTATGTCTGCTTTATCCAATAAAACCTTTAAGAGTGAATGTCATAAAAATTCCACCTTAAAATGAAATGTTAACAATAAAGTATTAAGACTTATCCTTGAGTTCTTACAAACTAATTTTTTTGTGAAACATGAAATGATAAATGGGCATAGGTGGTGCTAAGCCATAAAAATGACAAAAATGCCACATAAAATAATTATAAATGTAATCCAAAGTGTTTTATGTCTTTTAAAGCCAAGGGAGTATTGGAGTATCATATAAGTGATGTGTTCAAGAACTACACAATTCTCATTTTTGGATAAACTATTCCCTTAAAATTCCTTCCTCTCCCAACTTTCCGGGTGTCTCTATTGTGGCAACAATGAGGTTTTGAATGGCAGACACAGAACTACCACAACACCAATTGAAACAAAATACAGAGCATGTGTCTATTGTGTCTTATAATTATATCTGAAAAGCAATGCTTTCTCAGCACACGCACCGAGACAGAAAAAGCCTTGATTTAATCTAAAAACACTTGTTTGACTCATACAGTACATGACCGATATCATTCATCATCTCATTCTTCTGATAGCTATGATCACGTTCAGTCACCATGACTTTTCAAATGTCATCCTCTGTCCTCAATGGCCTTTTTGTATTAGAAGAAAGCCATTTTTCTGTCCCTTACCCTCTCTCTCTCTCTCTTCAACCTCCGCTTTTTTTTATTTATTTCTCTTCCTCTTTTTTTCTCTCAGCATGCAGAAAATAGGGCCGGACAGAAAGGCCTCTTTTTTAATTGGAAACATCTGGGAAGCAGGGAGCTGGACTGGTGGGGTGCAGTGGAGACAGGTTATTATGGGATTTCCACATCCTTGGTGAAGTAGAGAGACTTTGGTGAGGGTTCAGGGGTGAAGCAGCTACACAACAACCCCATCACTCATCTCCCTCCCCTGTGCAGTATGAGGTAAGTGGCACAGCTACCGCTGGGAAGGGGGGTCTAGCTGTGTCAACAACATCCCAGATGGGTCACCCTCAAGACTCATGGGGTGTTTGTGCATGCGCCTCAGAGGTTTGTGGTTTTCTTAAGAAATATCTAAAAAAATGGCTTAACATCCTTAGAATTAACGAATTTCAGTGAGGTTAAAGCCAGAAACAAAAATGTAGCCAATGCATTGCAAGCCACTGTACATCTGTATGCAATACATATAATGCAATGCGCAACAGCCTTCATGCCTCCCAATTCGCATACTAGGGAATAGGGCTGTCACTAGGGGTGGGCGATATGACCAAAATCTTCTATCACGATAGGATTAATTTTATATCAATCATATGTATCATGGTAGAGTTTTTTTATGTTTCTGTTACAAAAATGTTTAATACCATAGAAATGTTCATAATTCTCACAAAAACCGTATACAAGCATTAAAAGAAGATAAAACAAACAAAACTCAAGCTCTCTGAAGATAAACAGTCGATGATAAAGGAATGATAATAAATAATTATGTATGTATGTATGTATATATATATATATATATATATATATATATATATATATATATAAAAAAATATATATATATATATATATATTTTATTTAACGTAGAAAAGTGATTTAGTCAAGAGCAGAGAGATATCATAAACATGAGTGACAGACAGAAGCAAAATTAGGTAACTTCCCCTTTAAGACCGGATCCAATATACTGTTACACATGCGTTTTCTCTTTTAGCTGTTGACTTTCTCTTAAGCCCTAACTGGTCATGTTTATGAGGATATTTTAAAGACGGGAATTTTTTTGCATATATGTATTTAAGGCCAATAAAGCGGCAAAAATGCTCACTGGCTTAATGAGCAGCGGTTGCGCGACTTGCGCGCTCCTCACAAACAGAAAGAGCGCACGCATAAGATCAATTGTTTGTGTTTCAATGGCTTAAAATAACTTGTTTTAAAACTGTGGTGCTTAAATACGTGTACAAACGTTACGTTTTGTGACCACACGCACAGAAGCGTGACATGGGCGTGTAACCTCGATAGAGATATCTCTACCGGTTAGGGTTGGGAACCGATAACCGGTTCTTATTCAGAACCGGTTTCGTTTTTTAAAAGGAACCGGAACCGCACGTAATTCTTACGTTTCGGTTCTAAAAGCGGTTCTGATGCGAGGCACGTGCAAAGTGCTTATGTCTCTTACCTCATGAATATTAATTACGTTGAGCCACTGTTTATAGTCACTCGCGCAACCAAATTAACGCAGCTTACCACAGAAAACACTCGGGCTGCTGAGGTAAGCTTTGTATACTTCGTGTTAAACATGTCTAAAAGTCAAAAGTGTGGATTCTAGGGCTGTTGACGGTACAGTGCGACCCGCGATGCCGTGCCCTTCACAAACTATGAAAAACATAAAGTACAGTCTCACCCAGCAAGATGTGTTCAAGTTCGCGTGAAAGCAAACGGACATAAGACTCAAGAGTTAATGCGCTATAAACTGATATCAGTGATGACCCGCTGGCTTGGGGGCGGAACAATGAGGTAAGATATTCTTGGTCAAGGTTGCGAAAAAGTATCAATCTGCACTACCAGTATAGCAACATGCGTTTTCAGCACTGTGCAGACATTATAACCCCAAAAAGGTTCCTCACTTGAACCGTGTGTTGTTTCACGGATGAAAGTGATAAAATAAACACGCACATAGCCGCGCCGATCTCGTGGTCGCTCCGGGGCTCGAGTATCACCCACCGAAATGGCCATGCACATTATGCTCAATTGCTTCACATTTCGCATCTAAAACCACGCGGAAAACGTGATTGCGCCACTTTTCTCCAAAGCGCGTGGACGCTCCAAAGCGTCTGTCGTTGCTAAGTAACCTAAGCATTGCTTGATGTTGTGACGAGCAGCCTCCGGCGAAACGCATATGAACACGCATGTTTGTTAAGAAACGTATATCTGATCCTCATTTACATTTTTATATTTCAAAATATATGTAGGCTATGCATTATATATAAGCCTATACGCATGCACATACAAAAATTATTACTTGTACAGCAGCCTTTTCAGGATATATGACAAAACACTTGCTCCAGCATATAAATCTCAAATCATATGTTTGAGAACTACTGCTGCTATCATGTTCACTTCAACAGGTAGGATCTTACGAGGACTACAACAGGAATAAATGATATAGGCCTATTGACTGAAAAAGTGAAAATATTAATCATTTTACATTTAAAATATTTTATCAGTAATTAATAAACACAAATTGAATTGTTTAAGTATTGTGCATTATTTTTTATTATATGGAACCGGAATCAGAACCGGAATCGTTAGGCACAACCGGAACTGGAATCGGAACCGGAAAATTTCTAACGATTCCCAACCCTACTACCGGTTGCCAAAAAATCGCCCACCTCTAGCTGTCATGATTATGAAATTTGGCTGATGGTTAATTGTCTAATAAATTGTGACGAATATGACAATTAATTGCCTGTTTTGTTGCTTTTTGTTCTCATACATTTTTTTGTTTGTTCATGAAATAATTTTCACACATTGTTGTGATTATTTAAATTAAATCTTTTGCAAGGTTTACCTGGCAGTAAATAATAATACACATAACACATATTTAAAAGTAATCTGATACTGTCTCGTTTATACAGGCTCTGCAGCTCCCCCTTGTGTTTTTTAGAAAGATGTGCAATCATTGCGGTGATCTGAAATCATAGCGATGAGGTCAAACAATCGCGATGAGGTGATTATTTAATCATTGTGATAGCCCCACTAGAGAACACTGATACAAATTTATAGCATTAATGCACTGTAAGTCACTTTGGATAAAATATCAACAGAAAAAAAGTTGAGATGATACCACAATGTCAGAAAAAATGGTTGCTAGCTGTCACTGGGGTGGTACCCTTTGAACAAGAACCCGATTTTCACCTAAAAAGTTTATAATAGTATCTCAGAGGTACATACTGGAACTAAAGTATATAAATACCTAAATACCTCAAAGGTACATATTGGTACCAAATGTATACATATCTGTACCTAATGGTACATATTAGGACCTTTTAAAGGGTACTGCCCCAGTGACAGCTTGGGACCATTTCTGACATTGCTGAAGAAATGAGATTTACATATTACACTAGCATTATAACTAGTAGGATTATATCGGTCAATTATTTTTGGAATAAATAAATTGTCATCAACTTCATTTATAAATCTTCCCAACATTTGCAATGGAGATTTTCCCAATTTTAGCTGCCTTTTGGGGACAATGTAGTCCCATAAGTAAAGCTAAGTAAACCACAGACACAAAGCCTTATTAAACTTGCAGTCACATCCTGCTGGTCTCATTCTGTGTTTGCACCCTATTCACCCCATCCCCTGTACCCCCCCACGCTCATTGTGACCTGTACGCTGGCCTTATTATTAAGGCCTCTCTCTGTCCTCTAGCACAGCTTCACTAAGATCACGGATCCCCCCGCTGCGTCCATCCATCCATGCCCTTCAGACGCAAGCTATTGTTTCCACACCTGGAGAGAAAATCTCCTTTCAACCGTCTCCATCTAAAGCCCTTATCTGGGACATCCTAAACTATTTTAAATAAAGTCCCTGTTGAAGTCTTTCGATGAACAGAAAGGTTAACACAAGTTCATCATGTGCCCCAAGTTACATTTTCTTAATCTTCTCCCCCAAATATGTTGAAGTAGGTTGGCACAAACAACTTATCATTGATTTTTCCTTCGAAATGGCTCAATAATCGGATTGGTAAGGTACAGAACATCTCGTCAGATTCCTCGGAGGGGATCGAAAGCAAAGCCTCACATGATTTGTCTGAGAAAGATAACTAAAGCCCACGTATGCGAAACAGATATGATGCGATATTAATGCCTGGGCCTACGCGCCCTCTGCAACCCACGTCTGGAAACCACAGCCGAATATTTGAGTTTCAAATAACAAGAGTAAGGATGCCTGAAACCACATTGTTTTTATGGGGTGATGACTTGTGTGTGTCTGTCTGTGTGTGTTTGAAAGGGAGCAGAATTTGCAGGCTTCAAATTCAGATGTGTACCATTCCTTTACAAACCAGGATGTTATTAAAAAAGGCACACTTAAGCAGATGAACGTTTACCATCTTACAGTTGTTTTACTCCCGGATGTGCGTTGTGTCCATGTTACCCAGACGAGCGTGGTCGGCGGTCTTAACGTCAGTCTGTCTGAGAGGTTAACAAAGCTGATGAGCTTCTGTTTCGGCCCCAGCAGAGATAAATTACATCTCCAGCTGTTTTCATTCTTGCTGTGTGATGCTCAAAACATAAGGACAAATGCAAAAGCCAGAAACTTAAGTAAACACAAACTTCCTCTATAGCTGAACTGTGATAAGAAAAAAGCTTTATCTATGTTTATATCATTTGAATAGAAAGGGTCATGTGGGGACACGAGTTTAGGCCTTGTTTGTGCCTGCTGTAAACATCCATCTCAAAAAGCATCCAGTTGCAGACAGTGATCGGATTTCGAAGGAAGGTGTCTATTTTCATGAACACATAGATTCCTTCATACTGGATGTAGATAAAGCACAGTTTGTTGAACACTGCTCCCAGGTACAATGAATTGTAATCTCATCATCTCTGAGCTGAATGCTCATAATTTGTCAAGCAGCTGTTTTAACTGAGCATTGGGTGTTTTGTTTTACATCATCTGTGCCTGATATGTATACATTTTGTAACAATATGTAGCTTTAAGGAACCTATATGCACTCTATGGGGCGGTTTCCTAGACAGGGATTATCCTAGACCCAGACTAGAATGCATGTTTGAGCTGCCATCATTTAAAAGCATCTTGCATTAATATATCTTTACATAGATTAGTGCTGTTGTTTTGTCTCAAGATGCACACCTTTAATGTTTTTTGTAAGGTTTGCCTGTAAAAACTACTTAAAGTAAATGTCCTAATATAACTAAGGCCTAGTGTTGAATTATTCTAAACCCTTACTGCCCCAAAATGCACTCAATGTGTACTTTTTAGAAGGGCACCGCCCCAGTGACAGCTATCGTACCTATTTATTTCTAAAAGTGTAGTTAGTACTGTCTGCTTGGGATCAGACCACAGGATGGTTAAAGTACCGTCAAAGGCTACATTACTAAAATACATAGATGCTCTTAGGGCGCACTCACACTAAGGGGTTGTGCACACCAAAACCTTTAAACGTGACTGAAAACGCCTGGAGGACACCGATTGCCAGCGTTTTTTCAGCTGAACGCCAGCTTTCTTCAGCCGAGCGCTTTGGTAGTTGTGATACTTGAGCTGTGAGCCGGTTGGTTGTTGTAATACTTGTCCCGCCCCTCCTCCACTGTGATTGGACGGGCGTGTGAGAACTGACATTGACGAGCGGAACTTTTCACCCAAAGTCGAATATCTTTCAACTCTCGACGCTCAGCACCGAGCGCGGAAAAAAGCTGAGTGCCGGTTTTCAGCGCGGAACAAAACTGCTAGCTGCTAGCTTATTTGAAAAACGCAGAGCTTCCATTGGAAACAACTGAAAACAAGCGCCGGACGCGGGTGTAAAAGCTTTTGTGTGCACGCCCCCTAAGGCTAACCAAACCGTGCCCCACCGTGATGGTCCCCCACCGTGATGGTCCCCCCTCCCTACTCCCCTAGAAGCAGGCACTTACACTGTATTTTGAGCAATCCGAGCCCAGGCGTGCTTTCTTCATTAGGAAGTAAAGCGCTCTTATTACCTGAGCCCAAGTAAACCGCGCTCGAGCCCACCTCTGCAAGCCGGCCAGGGCCCGATTAACCAAACTGCGCCCGGGCGCGGTACAGAACGATCACACTAGCCAAACAAACCAGGCTTTGGGGGTCAAACGCACCTGTGCGCATCCTTAAGGGCGCATCCTTAAGGGCGCATCCTTAAGGGCGCACTCACACTATTCAAACCAAACTGCGCCTGTGCGCTTTTGACCCCCAAAGCATGGTTCGTTTGACTAGTGTGATCGCTTTGTAGGTTTGGTGGGTTTAAAACCCCTACGAGCCTAACATCCTCTTTAGTGCAAGGGAATGGTGGAGCTTTGAGTATTACAAGCTCATGTGCAAGTCTTGAGCTTTACAAGTTCACGTGCTAGGAGTCCATGCCCGCACGTTCAAGTACTAGAAAGAGTCTAAGATGCGCGCATTAAGTCCAGGTGCGTGCGGGAAGGAATCCTGATGTGTTTCAAGCTCTCTCACGCAAAGTGAAGCCCACAAACCCTCTCATGCTAAGAAAAGCACGCAATGCGCATGTTAATGTGAAACAATGATGATAATAATAACGATTGCCAACTATCGTCACAAAAGCCCGCTAATAACGATATGTTTGGCGATCGTCGATACACAATACTATCGTCTTTCGGCACAACCCTAGAATGTGCCCACAGAAGTTGCTTACAGCAGGTATAAAAAGAGACCCGGAGCTCAGTTTTGTACTGGCCAATTGTGTGAACATACGGTCTTTCAACATGGTGCCCAACCCTTCTGGCACTAATGTGTCACAACAGACCCCCCATATAGATCACATTAGTACAACTGAGCCCCTGTGTTTGATCTATTGACTCGAATGTTTTCCTAAAAATAACCTGCCTGCTGTAGGATTCACTGATCTTTTGGCTTTTGATCTAGAAATCTGAGTAAAGTTTCCTAATCTATAGCTTCAGTCTTTCTAAATCGAGGGGCTTTTAACTGTTTCTTTAAAGTCTGTGGGGTTCAGGGAATCCGTAAGCCAAGTGAGAAAAAGGTGAAGAGGCTCGGAGAAAGACAGGCATGGCATTCCCCACGACAAGGAGGGAATCACCTAGCAAAGCCCCACACACATTTGAGATCAAAGAGGTCAATGAGCCACAATAGGTCCATGCGAAAGACCGACTTTTTTTGAATTTGTGTTTTTTGCAGTCAAATACTGTTTGCATCCCATCATTCACTGAGAAACCTAATCCTGTCCTAATGATGTCTATATTCAGATCATTTACACAACCACGCAATCTCTAGTTTGCCATTATGAAACAACTTACGAGCATAAGTCATGCTAGCACATCTGACATCAATCACATCAAACTTGCATCCCACAATACAATGCATGCACATGCACGTGTGCACACGCATTGTGGCCTTCTGATCTGCTTTCTCTTTGAGAACCAGCAACTGGCACAAATCCTCCATACTGTAGCTTCCTGAGTATAATGCTCATTCTGTGTTTTTAACCATCCACAGCCGCCTTTACACTTTAAAGGGAAAGTTTGCATGAGTATGAGGTTGAATCCATATTAAATACAGAAAAATGTAACACTGTTGGTAGGGATTATGTCAAAACATGGATTAATCTCAATCCATGACTTCTCTCCACCAATAGCAGGTGCGTGACCGTACTGGTGCAGTATGAATGGGTGCCACTGCATATCTACTTACTATAACTACTACAATATTGCTGTAAATCTATTATCCATTAGGTCTGCTGTAGTTATGTACTATGTGAAGTTTCTAACAAGGCTTCCCTTTATTTAAGAAGATTCGATGGCAGTTTGCTTTAATTGCCGTTAGCACAAGCACTGGTAAATTCCTGACATAGCAAGACCCAATGCATT
Source organism: Paramisgurnus dabryanus (assembly GCF_030506205.2). Lineage (NCBI taxonomy): Eukaryota > Metazoa > Chordata > Actinopteri > Cypriniformes > Cobitidae > Paramisgurnus > Paramisgurnus dabryanus. The sequence goes on along the minus strand of NC_133341.1, from coordinate 43,026,793 downwards.
GCTAATTTGCTGTTAAATATCGCTGACTGTGCCATTTATTTTTTAAAGAGCACAATTATTCCCTCTGGGGCAGCATATGAATATTTCACTGGTGTGCATGCAAACCGAGCTCTCTTTAAGAGCTTAATGAATGTTTTATTTACAGACAGCGCACTGTAAATAACCTACTGAATCAATATTCACTTCAGTGAGTGTCCACTGAGACTGTACAGATTTATGGCTCCATGATCTCCTTTAAAAACCAAAATCATTACGGTGCAAAGAATCTGACACCCCAAATCAAGTGTTAAAGCGACTTTCAGGATATAAGCCCACTAGGCCATAACGAAGGATCGAATATATATGTCTTGATGTAATAGCATACTTTGCTGTTATAGGCTGATGCCGAACGACAGATCTGGGTCTCAAGAGGCCAATCAAACCATAATTAACATAACAAAGAGGGCCAATCAGGAATAACCCCTCAGGCACATTAAATAATAACTGCTCCATTATAAGCCCCTGATTTGTTGAGAGGGTGAAGCTATTTGCCCAATGGGGCAGAACCACAAGTGAGAATTCCACTTATGGAAAAACTCATTTATGCATTTCTGTCTAAACAGCAGCATACATGATTTATACTCAATAATTATTTTAAAGACCAGAGAAATTGTAAAAACTGTAGGTTTGTAAAAAAATGGATTTTACCATTATATGATGCTTTCTGCCCAGCAAGCAATTTTGCTTTAAAAGATGTTTAATCGCCGTCCAAACACAACCCAGATGTCTAGAAGGCAAAATTTGGGCCGTCAGTGAAAATTTTGCCGTCTAACCATGTAACCAAATTCAAGGTTATTTTGGCTAAAAGTGGATTATTCATAGCCAGACCTAGACGATGAAATGAAGGCTATTGCTTGCTGGGTGTCTTTGCTTCAGTACAAGTGTAATGAAATGTTTAACCCACTAGATGAAAATCATTAGTCCAATTGCTTTAAAAAACACATGACGGTCTGCAAGTAGGACCAATAGTAAAAGTAAAGCCCCTCTAATATAGGTGCATCTGATAAATACTGTCAAGATCAAGATATTGTGACTCGGCTGACGTGGCAATTACTCATCTCCGATTCTCATTATGTAATGCACCAAAAATAAATAAATCTAACAAAGAAAGTAGTGTCTTTATACAAATGAATAAACTGAAAGCATTTGAGGGATCATACAGTAAATAATTTCAATGCCTTTATTTTCATAATGCATTTTTCCTTTTGATTGAAACGTGACTTTGATATGATTTCTACAAGGCATTCATAAGACAACGTACATTTGTGTAAGCTGATGTTACTTAAATGATGTAAGCTTTAGTTCAGCTAAAAACTGTGAATTTTAAAGGGACATTCCACTTTTTTTGAAAATATGCTCATTTTCCAGCTCCCCTAAGTTAAACAATTGATTCTTACCGTTTTGAAATCCATTCAGCCGATCAATGGGTCTGGCGCTACCACTTTTAGCATAGCTTAGCACAATCCATTGAATCTGATTAGACCATTAGCATCGCGCTAAAAAAGAACCAAAGAGTTTGGATATTTTTTCTATTTAAAACTTGACTCTTCTGTAGTTACATGTGTACTAAGACAGAAAATTGCCTATTTCCAAAAAAGTGGAATGTCCCTTATATAATAGTCAATTAAACTAGTTAAAGAACTAGTAAATAGTATTTATATGAAAACAGTAAAAGTGTTAAAAAGGTAAAAAAGTAAAAAAGTGACATTTTAGCAAAAAGTGTTTGCCATGTTATCTTGTCTTAAAAATCGCAGCGTTGAGCTTTGCTGACATTAAACAGAGAAGGTCAAGTAAAATGAGACTTAAGACCAAACCTATATCAACACTATGAATAGCACCCTGTGTCATGTCCACTCGCGAGGCCCTAACAAAAGGCCCTGTTGTCTAAGAAACGTGTTTTTAAATGATGATGGATTGGCGAGCAGCGCGAGAGGAAGAGGGTTTGACGAGCAACCCTCGAATGGCAAAGACGTCAGGTCCAAAAATAACAAAATACCACTCTCGGTGCATGAAAAAAAATCTGTGCTTCTGGTCTACTGTATATTTCATAGCAACCCTAGTGTGACTTTCATGGGCTGATGCTTTCATGTTAAAAGCAACTGGGAGATAAAAAGGCACAAAATTCGTAATTGGGAGGGGGTTGACTTGGGTCCTTCAGTGCCACAGCCCATTCGCTTGGGGTAACTAGAAGTTTGACGCGTGCGTTTCGCCCAACCCTTTGTCGTAATCTGACAAATATTAACAAGCACACAACAAAGGCCAATCCATATCCCATCAGGCCTTTCATCTCATCCATCATAGAGCTTGGAATTGGGTGGGGGGATGGAGGGAGGGTAGTCGTCGTACCCCATACTGTACCGAAATGAGGCAGCGCTAGACCTGGGGGCTCCCACCCGCTCCCTGCAGAGGCAATCTAATGCCCTCAAAGAGAATTATAGAGTGATCACAGGTTCACTCAATCTCTAATGAGGACACGACTGCCTGCCTGTAACCCTGACACGGCCCTGCCAAACCTTCTCCATGAGTCTCCTTTAAAATGTGTGACTCTAATCTTTAATTCTGTATGATTTGAATTGATTTAAGCAGCAGGATTATTGTTCTCTGATCTCATTAGTGTTTGTAATGTACAACATGGACAATTTCTAAAACAAAAATCCTTTTACATATGTTTATCATTAAAGGGCGAACAAATCATTACGAATCTTGGAATTGTCCTGTTTTTATGGAAACATTATTGCATAATATATTATGCATATTATGCCCAAACATCTGGAAATGCTCAGTATATATTTATTGAATACAGATATGTGACCCTTAAGTAATTTCTGGGAGCCAATGATTTCAGCGATGCGGAAAACACGGACAGAATCACGGAATCCAAGCATAAAAATGGAATTTACTGTACAATGCGGAATGTCACGGAATTTGGCAAATTTTGGAATCATTTTTAAAACCCATTATAACTCTTTTTCAAATGCTAGCTTTTTGAAATAGTTTCATTAATCTGCAAATAAAATGATAAAATCTGCAAATAAAATGATAAAAAATTTTTTTTACATTTTTTGTTTTTAAATTTTGTATTTATAGCTAACTTTAAATCATAGATTGTTGACAGACAATTTCATTACTAATATATTTACATTTAATACAGATTCTTGTAAAGTAAAACAAGATGAGTATAGTCTTATGCTTAAAAGAATAAATAAACATTTGGTTGCTTGTCAATATCATGGTTGTAGTACATGGTTGACAGCCATAATACATCGTCCTATATAGGGGTGCACCGAAATTTCGGTCGCCGAAAATTTCGGCCGAAAATGGCATTATCGGTTTCGGGCCGAAATAAAAAATCCAGCCGAAAATGTAAACCGAAAATGAATGTGAACCGCACCCCTCCCATCTGTGCGCTAGCGCTTGGGTTTCACTCACGGTGATCAGTCGTCTCCCACACCTCCCCTTTGTGCTCAAGCAGGTTTCACTCACGGTCGAGCTGTTTGCACGCGTCTGCAAAGATTAAGCATGTCTTGATGTGTAAACTTTAGAGAGAGTCGCGCTAATGTGTCTCATACTGTAATCCATTAACATACATTTGGCGAATAAAGCAATGAAACACAACGTAACGTTTTTATGTGGAGCGACTGTTGCGCTGTTTGGGATTCACCCTTGGTCTCTGTATGTGTATGCGTTTAAGTGCCCTCAGTAGTGCACATACGAGAGAAACGCGTTTAAAAAAAAACAAGCAAACATAAAATCTCGCTGTTATTGACAGGGCACATATAAACAAAATTCTCTCCACAGTATTCTTTTTCTAATAAAAACATTTGTTTATGTCTTAAGAGTATGTATAGATTACAGTCAGATTAACCTACTTAAGTCTGTGTCATTAATGTTAATCAAACAACCCATGACAAAGAGACAAATAGCTCTAAAAAATAATATATATTTAATTGATTGTGTTATGATTCATTTAATTTGATTTCTGTACACCTTATTCATGTACAACTTTGTTCTCTTTTATAAATGTTTGCAATTTCTTTATTGTTTATTAGATTTTTCCCACCTGCTTTTTGCTGATCCGAAAAATAATCTGATCTGTGCCTCAAAAACTGTAATGTTATCGGAACTGTGAGTTTTTTTATTCGTCACACACCCCTAGTAAAGTTAGTACACAGTAATGGGTTAAATGCAATTGTACTAATAATTGGCATAATAATTTATTTCGGTGTTTCGGTTTCGGTTTTTCGGCCTTGGTTTCCTTTTTTCGGTTTTCGGTTTCGGCCAAGAATTTTCATTTCGGTGCATCACTAGTCCTATATGTAATTTTAAATAAAACTTTTAATAAATTGTGATTAAATTGTAATTGTTTAATGTTTTCAGTTAATAAGATATGCTTTTTGATTACTGAAATTTAATTAAAAAAAAGAAAAACATGGAATTTGAGAATAAATAAAACGGAATATTATGGAAAAAATATAAAACGGATTTCATAGGCCTCTAAATTTCTTTGTGATTTACTGTTTTCTCTATAAACTCATCTTACATAATGTAAATAACATTCTGTGTGAATATATCCTTGATATCTTTAACTCATTCGCCGCCAGCCTTTTTGTTGAAAATTTGCCCCCCAGTATTTTTTGTGATTTTTACAAAAGTTTCACAAAATGCATTATAGAAAAATTTTCTTCTAAAAATATATAAACATACAAATATATCAAATTAAAGAACTTACACTCTGCTTTCAAACAAACAATAAACAAACAAACAAAACTGGAAAAAAAAGGTTTCCCATCTATATTTTTTCTCTGCGTATAAAATCTTAAATATGGGGTTTTATTATTTTTTAGCAAAAAGCTGAAATAATTGCATTTTTGTGAAGGAATTTTGTCAGAATAAAATTAGATCAGATTCAGAATGATTATCAAAGCATACACAGAGTTTAAAATTAGTAAAAAAAATGTAAGTGCGCAATCTACTGGATAATCGCGGTATTCCAGATTAACATAAAACCTCATCAGGAACACGTTTTTAATGCAAAGGTTTTCTCTTAATTGATGAGGTAACTCTTCAATGGCAGGGAAAGAGTTAATATTGACTGAGTAAGGTCAATAACCCACAAACGAAGAAGAAACAGCAACTTGTTGTGTATAATTTGAGAAGACCAGCAATGATGGAAGTAAATAAACAGCGACATTTGTTGCAGTTTGAGTTAAATCACTCCTCAACTTGGCTCATCTTTGTTTTCACCATCACAAACGGAAATACCTATGAAGCAGTTTATTTTACCTGACGGGAGGGTTTCTTGTGGACCAATCACAGCGCTTGCGGTCCGCGTAGATCTGAAGCGCTGTTAAAATTTTTGAGAGGTGCACGTCAGGCTACACAGAGCTACGCACAGGCTATGGATAGCCTACGGCGTAGAACTTACGCACAACTATAATTCGGGCTTTAGAAGCCTATTGTCTGATTCACGATTTTACATTTCCTTTGGTGTGTATGTGTGTATTAGTACATGTTAACGATATGCAAAAGGTACAAACCCCAAAGTAAACAATGAAGAGAGTTATCGTCTCCAACGTAAATCTCTTTTCTTGGACTACAACAAACACACGGATTGTAGGTAACAGTTTACTTCCTGGGATTGGTGATGTACACAATACTGATAGTATCAAGGGGTGGGAATCGCTTGGACCCTCATGAATCGATTCAGAATCGATTCTTAGGGTCCCGATTCGATTCAGAATCGATTCTTGATGTACTAATTTGCATATCTGTGACGTCATTACGTCGCATTTGCTTTCAAAGCCAGGTTAATGTTTGCGCTTTTGCTAGTCTCTGAACTGTCATATACTGTACTTTAATGCAACTAGGGATAAATAATGTCATTCTTATATACATACATGTCCTGTTTCTGTTGTAAGACATTAAAACCAGTAAAAATATTAATTTAACCTGACATATTAATTCTATATGTTAACCGGCATTAACTTCCATGAACGTTAAGCGTCTAATCATCATCATTATACATAGTGATTGGCAGTATTACTGTCTTTATATAATGCAGCGCACCCAGCGACTGAATAACAAACTATGTGCATATTTTTACAGAAGTATATTCATGTTATATCTAAACAGTCTGCGGATGGTTTAGGGCAGGGGTGTCCAATACGTCGATCGCAAAGGCAATGCCGGTAGATTGCACAACTGCTGCTCCACGCGCAAAATTGTCATTATGGTCTTTTGGGGTAATTGTGAAACATGCAGGTCTTTTTGAGTTGCTGCGCCTTTCTTCTCAAATGTGTTTTGCCATGCCACTGCAGCTCAGTCGTCTTTAACTTCCAAAATTCACATGGATGCGCATTCTTGCCTCACGCAGTTCCTGATTCACACGCACGGTGTGTGTGAGCGAGCAAACGAGAGGGAGAGAGAGGCAGCGTAGCGCTGATTTGTATGCTTCTGATACTGTTTGTTTCACTAAACCGCATCTCCGCTATTTTAAGGAGTACTCGACATGTAATCAAGGATTTTTTTTAAAACTCCTCAAAAAGAATAGAGTAATGGTGACAGCCCTAAATTCAATGTAAAGATATATGCAGTATAGTCCTACAAGCATTTAAAGTGTTCTTTCTCTTCTGCTCTTGTAAGCTCCGCTATGTGTTCTTGCAGGGCGCGCTCTCTTAAGTTGTCCGTGTGCATCACCGCTCCCCCAGTTGAGTTCCGCCTTTTGGTTCTGATAACGTGACGTTATTTCGTAAACTAACATTTAAGAATCGATTCTTGACATTTGTGAATCGATTCAGAATCGTCCCACGTCCGAATCGCGATTCATCTAAGAATCGATTTTTTTGCCCACCCCTAATACTATCATCATAACTCCTCCCACTTTGGACTTAGCCTTTAAGTTAACTCCTGTTAGCATTGCTTGTGAGCGAATCTTTCAAACATGGTAAAGAGCGTCACATTTCCGGCTGACGCAAGAGGTATTCAGGCCAATCACAATGTACAGATTAGCTGGCCAATCAGGGACACAGCGCTTTCCAGATCGAAAATCAATGCGTTTGAGGAAGGCAGGATATCTGGGGCTACAAAAATGTATGGTATGTGGAAAATAATGTGTTTTTTTAACCATAAACCATGCAAACACATTGTATTATACCACATACACAAAATAACAGTGTAATTTTTAGAAATTAAATAGGTGCACTTTTAAGCAATACGGCTGTTGATGTAAGGTAAATATATTTAGTCATACGTTGATAGTGCACGTAGTATGTTACAATTACTATACTACAGGATTTGTGGATCTGGGACAGAGTTTGTGAGAATCCATGCAACATTTAACAGTACTATTGGCAAATGTTATTTTCTAGTGCAAGTTCGGACAAACCGTAGCTTTTGGGAGGAGATGTGAAGAATAATTGCGATTAGGGTAATCACCAGGGCTTACTATCGTAGTCAACAAACCAGTCGAAACAAGAAACATTATGATTCCCTACAACTTTTCTGGTTATGCCCCGTAGGTGAGTCTTGGAGTAACCGAGATTTTAGAGTTATCTCCACACATTAACACACAGCGCCCTGCAGCAAGAGCAACCAGATAAATAATTGCTTTTCTCTTAACCCCGCTCTCCACCACAAGCAAGTTTATTTCATTAGACGGCGCCCACAATGTGAACCCGTATCCCCTCCAGCTCTGTTTGCAGCACACTTCAACAAAATACTGATAAGATGAGACAGATCCATCTACTCACAGCAAACTGACACTGGTTCTTGTAACAACCTCATATGTATTGTTATCATTCAGTTTGGGCAATACAATTACCACTATTGGTATTGTTAGCAAAATCTAGGATCTTTTATTTGTTTTAAGTACAATTACACATAATTTAAGAGACACAAAACTACCATAAAAGTCTTATAAAAGTGATCCACATGCCTTATATTGTACAACATACAGAAAAAAGGCCAGCGTACACATTTATTTTCTGTGGCATGGAAAGCAGATTTGGTTTTACCTTTACTGCTTGTATCTGCACTATGAAAAGAGTATTTGGGATAAAAGCAGTGTTGAAGTTCTGAGCACAAGAGACAGGACGACCCTGGGATGACACAAACAATGGCCAAACTTCTTTGATTCCCATGTAAAGGACAGACACAGCTGGTCAAAGAGAGTTTTTCTTTGTGACACCTGTTGCTTGCCCATTTGTCAAGTGATTTGCGGGACTGGTGAAAGGCAGGGGGTGGGACCACACACCATGATTGACAGGCACAGCTCTTATTTTCCCGCTCTTTATTGGAGCGCAAGCCGAACCCACGTTTCTTCTCGGCAGTGGAGGCCCACAGTCCACCGGCTCATTCATAGTTTTTTTTACGGTGCTGGTGTTGTGGAATCCGGAACTTTCGAGTATCCCCGCTGGGTTAACAACAGCAGGTGTTGTGGCATTACTAACAAAGATTTAACAGTTTGGCAGCCTTCCAGCTCATGCTTTCCTACTACTGGACTGGATGGCAACAAAAGATGAAAAAAAATAGGAAAAGTTTTGGTGATATACTGGTACATGGCTGTAAGCTGCACTACAGACTTGACTAAAACTTATGCTTTACAGATTCATTGAGCCGAATGTTCTGATTTGACTAATACTTCAAATTTTGGCTCTTGTTGCAAAGAGATGTGCTATTACTTTTCTTGGTGACCAGATTATTAATTATTGCTGGAATAAAATATGCAAACATTTCTATAGCCATTTCTAAGGAAGAACATTAACACCGTAGTAATGCACTAAAACTCTCTGCATACCTTTTTTATTATTATACCAACACCCACAACATGCCAGAATAGAGTTTGCACACTGTTAGCCCTATCATACCCCCGACGCAATGCAGCGCAATGCGGGACGCAAGTGTCTTTTGCTAGTTTGAACCTAGCGCAATTATCATTTTCACATTTAGCGCCATCTTATATAAATAGCAAATGCATTTGCACCCAATTTTGAGACCATGGCCGTTCTGGTCTGAAAACGAGGTGTGTTCAGGCGCATTGTTAGCGCGTTGCTATTTTTAGGCCACTAAAATAGACTACGCCATTGACTAACTAAAGCCCGGAATACACTGCAGGATTTTTGCCCTCTTATAAGATCCTTAACTTATCACATTGTGCGACATGGATAATTTAAACTTGGGTAGGAGAGGCATGTAGACTGTACGATGATGACATGGAAGCTTCGGCAGCAGCGTCACACGTTGCGCGACGTCACCAGCATGCACTCGTGGTAATCAAATACCAGTACGGAGATCGTTCACACTATGCGGTGATCATGCTGAATTTCTGACACTGTCAGAAAACTATCGTAGGCTATCTTTGGACGCAAGACCGAGAAAACGGCCGTCTTTGAACCTCTCTCACTGTACGACATAGGACCACCGAAAAAGAGCCACGATGACAGAAATCGCGGCGATTGTTTCACGACGGCAATCTTTCGTCTGGGACAGACAATAATCGTGCAGTGTATCCCGGGATACAAAACCTGCTCTAAAGTCTAAAGTCAATGGCGCAATATTGTTTTTGTTATTTAATCAGCGGGTTAGTAATATGGGCCTATAAATGGGACGCCAACGTGCGTTTGCCTATCACACACAAGGATGCGCAAATTGCGCAGAGGCACACAAATATTTTAAAATATGAAAAATTAAAAGATTAAAATGTAAAAGATTATTATTGTGTCTCTTGGACATAAATGAGGACCAATTATGAGACATTAGAAGGCGTAAAGAGCTGCTTCTTTCATCTGTAGCATGGTAAGTAAATAAATGTTTTGCTTTAAACAAATACAAATATTGAATTTTTTTTTTCAATGCTACCCCATGGATTTATTGTATATGATGACTTTGTACAAATAAAGTATTTTTAGAGTACAAACCTTTTCTTGCATATTTGTAAAAAAAATTTGAGATTACACTGATCATGTAGCTATCCATACATTTACAGCAATTAAAAGCCTTAAGTCACTTCCATGAAAATGAAATGAAGAAAATGACTTTTAAAGAGAACCAAAGGTTTTCATACAAAAAAACAACAACAATTTCAATACAAATGAAAACAACGCAATTTTTTAATATCAATCTTAAACTGGTGGTCTTCTTCCTCCGTTTAGATTTCAGTTTACAAATTCTGCCATCTTAATAGGAAATCGGCATGGCGCCAGCGCAACTTGCTTTTAAAAGGGATTAGAGCTAAGACTCTCATTGGTTTATTTCACGTTACGCCCAAAACACACCCATTACTTTTTACGAAAATAGAAACAACCCTTTTAGTCTGTGCACTTGGTGCACAAACCATTTTTACCGTCATTAAATTAGCAAAAGTGGATTCAGACACACCCTTTTATTTTAGCTTAGATTATTAAAATAGGGCCCTGAGTCCGAAATTTTCATCCAAAATTTTTCTAAATACGTAATTACGATCTTAAGTCAATCACGTTTAAAAACTGCCTCTGAAACTTTTGTCCATTCTAAAAAACTTCCGGTAGACTTCCACTGTAAAAAACAGAGTCCATTTAGAGAAGTTTATTTTTGATAACAAGGGAAGTAAATGCAGGGTTTCCCGCAGCACTTTTCAGTTCGGGCGGCCCACCTAAGCTGGGATACCCTACCACCTTAACAAGGTCGTCCAAAAAAAAAAAATTGCTGCACAAAAGGCCGTCAAGTGCATCTCGGAGATTAGCGTGGACGCGCTTCACACTGCGAGCGGGCACGTGCCACATAGGCGAAATGAGAGAAAGACATGGTCCGTCAAAGTCTGGGGGATAACTAGCCTGTTGATAAAACATTTAATTCATTAATAATCTAGTATGTGTTCATTTTCTGTCATAGTTTCTTCAAAATTGAGTTTTATTTGAGTGTTTTAAATAAAAATATTTTCATCATGACGCGTACGCCCCGCCCCTTTGATTGCCACGCCCCCGGCCCGCCCACCTGCACAACCCTACCACCTTGACTAACAAATTTTCTGCGGGAAACCCCGAAATGACAAGTAAATAACCTTCGTTGATATATCATATCTAACGCGTAGCAACTATTACACTAAGCTAACGTTACTGTGTAATATCAATGTATACAATGCTATCTATGGTACAGGTCGTTGGATTTTTGCCTGGCTGCCAAACCTCTTTCCACAGTTGTTGTGATCCATGCTTGTCATCTCCCCTCGTCTTTAGCAAACCAAAAATTTTCAACAAGGTATTTGTTTTAGAGATCAGTTTAGCCACTAGCCAGACCGATAAATAAATACCAACTGGAAGTTCAGTTTAGGCGCCTAACAGCGTCAACACGCGTCTGTCCAATGAAACGGTCTATAGTGAACATTATGACCACTCTATTTTGTATTGTTTTCATTTGTTGTAAATTTTTCCACAACAGACTCATTATTATGCATCAGTGTCAGTGTGCAAGGTTTCTGTGCATCACATATTTTTAGGACGATCAATATGAAAATATGAAAAACATAAATATCTAATGTAACCATTTGCAGTCTGAACATCACTTTGCTGTACAACTCATCTCTTCGCACCATGTTATATTGAGAGAAGGGAGAGGCATGTCATATTGGTTATCTGTTTAAATGTCAGGTTCAAAGATAAGACCAAACACCTTGATATGTGGGCCAAAATGACCCATAAAGAAAAAAAAACACCACATCATAGCATTTTTGCAAAGTTTTACATTGTCAGCTTTATTTGCCTTTTAAAGACAGATGCTTAACATTTTTAGGATAAACATTGTGTTGCATAATGATGTGGTCTTATCTCTTTATGGAGGCTTTAAAACAACAGTTGTGTCTTTATGGTATTTCATTAAAATGTAATAACTAACCAATTAAATTGTTTTTGCTTTCTGCTGATGTCGCATAGGCCATGCACACTATTGGACAATGTTAACCAATCCCTCAAACCATTGATACACTTTGTTAGCAAGCTTGCATTAAGGTTCACAGGTTCACACAAACCAAGACAAACTTTTTTCTCATTGAATATCTTGTTTCATTTAGAGATACACACCTTACTTGAAGAGCATAGTCTTATAATATACAATACTGATGAATTCTTAACTAATAAAATGTATACTGTAATGCACTTTGATTTGAATAAAAGCATCTGCCAAATGTGTAAATGTAAGTGTACAGACAGTCCTCTAGAATGTGATCCATCCTCAAATATGCAATTTGGTGCTATTTATAATCTTTAAATATAATATAGCAAGTGGTTTTGTCTTGGAGGTCTCTCTGTGAAGTCTTGCCAGATAATTTAGGCTCTGTCAGTCACAGTGTCAAATTCATTTGCCACCCTGCTGAAATGTAGTGAATCCAAAAAGCTGTTTGGGAGTCTACCGAAAGCCAACTTTTTCTTTCTTGGGACAATCTCAGTTTTGTACTCTCCAAGACTTCTGGAATCTAGAAAATGAATTTTAATCTAACAATCTTATGAATTATCCAATAAATCTGCTTTTGCTTTGATTCAATGTCCAGCGTCCATGTCATTTACAAAAGGAAACCAATCAGGGTAAGTAAGCGTTTTAATGTAATCAAGTAGCCAATGTGACATCAGTGGGTCAGTTAGAATGTGTTAAAGCACCGAAAATACATTTTGGTCCAAAAATAACAAAAAATACAACTTTATACAGCATTGTCTTCTCATAAAGTCAGGTGACTTCAGTGACGCGGATGACGTACAACGCGGCTGACGTGTTATCTGGTGGCCCCAGCTGTTTTTTTTTGTGTGCCCGGGCTTTGTTTACATTCTGAGGGAGACGCACGCTGTAAGTTTGAAAATTTTTTTTCAAAAACATGTCTGAGGATAACACGTCAGCCGCGTCACTGCAGTCATGTGACTTTAGGTTGTTTTCACATATGTTGGTGCGCACCGTGGTGCGGCCTCGGAGCGCACCAAAATACATTGTATCATTTTTCAGTTAGTGCGGTCCGTGTTCACATATATATATTTTTTTACTTTACTCGAAATGCCGCACCGTACACCATGTGACAACGGTCAGCGCTGTCATTGATCTCTGACAGCTCTTACCGTCTCATGACCACCCCCACGTTTCCACGACAACCAGCTTGACAGGGAGAGCGCAGCTATCAAGATGTGGAGATAAACATTGTACGTCTTTGTGAAGTTTCTTTGCTTTAACGCGAAATTGCGTAGCTGTTCTATTAAAGCCTTTCTCACGGAGCCGTTTGCTAAAAGCCCGTAATGTCACTATTTGTGTGTGGAGGACAGCTATGCATTTATAAAATCATCAGCTCAAACGTAAAGGAGACAGCGAATCTCTATGCAACGGACCAGGATTGGCTTGTTTGTTGTTAACCCACAATATAACACCCGGCTCACGTCACAACGAAAGCCCAGTGGCTCAAACATGTGGAGAACTTCCTGTATTTGGTTCGGCCCGAGGTCCAGCAGTGTTCACACCACAGGTGGGTCGCCCCAGAGTTCGGCAACAGCCGCTCCGAGACCACCTGTTTAGAGCGGTCTCGGAGCGGCTGTTTAGTGCGCACCCGAGTGCGGCTGTTGTGTTCACACTGACCCAAACGCACCGTACTCGGAGCGACACGTCATTTGGGCCGACCTAAACAGTGTATATGTGAAAACACCCTTAGTCTCCCAGTAAGACAAAAAGACCAAAAGTACAGATTGCTTGCCCTGTATAAATATGTAAAGTAGCTGTGTTACAATTAACCAAGTGTTACTTGCAAACGGCTCATCCCTATAAGTACCTTTATAAAGGGTACTGCCCCAGTGACATCTTGGGACCACTTGTTGACCATTATTTTCTGACAGTGTAGAAGTTTTCAAAAAAATCACAAATGTGCATATCGCAAAGTTTTGCTATAACTGAATGTTTTATGTTTTGGTCAATGCAGATAGCAGACAGACTGGCACACGAATGTTAATGCTCTGATGTGTGGAAGATCATCTATAATCAAACTGTGATAATGTTAAAACATGTTTGTTGGTTTAGTTTTAGATAGGGCTGTCACAATGGAAAAAAAATCGTCTTATCGCGATTGTTTGTTTGACCTCATCGTGATGATTTCAAATCACCGCAATGATTGCACATCTCTCTAAAAAACACAAGGGGGAGCTGCAGCGCCTGTATAAACGAGACAGTGTCAGATTACTTTTAAATATGTGTATTAATATTTACTTTAAATAATAAGATTAATAAGATTTAATTTAAATAATCACAACAATGTGTGAAAATTATTTCATGAACAAACAAAAAAAAATTTATGAGAATTAAATGTCAAAGTAACAAAACAGTCAATTAATCGTCATAATCATCAAAGCCCTAAAACAGGCAATTAATCGTCATATTTGTCACAATTTATTAGGCAATTAACAGTCAGCCAAATTTCATAACGTGACAGCCCTAATTTTATATAATTAACTTTTTTTAACAAACTTAAAGGATCACTTTGCATATTGCATTACTTACAAAGTTTTCACACGTCGCATCCAAATATTGTGCAGCCCTACTATTAAAAAACGAAAGTGTGTGATTTTTGTCCATCTAACAATAATGTGTTTTGAAATCTCTTTCAGTTTAAGTGGTGTAGCATGCGCGATTGCAATGGCAAGGTTGTGGGTTTAACTCACAGGAAACGCATATTGATTAATGTATATGCAGCTTAGAAAAAAACAACATCTGTCAAATGCTATTATTAGTGTGTGAGTTTCCACAGATTTAAAAAATGATGTTCTGTGTTAATCGGCAGTAGGCCGGAATATTCTTAACTGGAATATACTTTTAACGGAGTTTCCGCAAGCATCCCATGGAGACGTCACTCAGAGTGCAGCTCTAAAATTGATTTTCCACTCCATGTCCCATTGGTGAGATGTGTTTTCCTGTACCTGTTTCCCTCATCTCAATAATTAAACACTCGATAGTCCTCACGTTGTGAGCTTGTTTTGGTTATTTCAGCTTGTCAATGTTACAGTTCCTGGCATGAACTGTGAGAGCAGATGCCAGTCAGTCGGAGGCGGAGTCGCCTTGCTGTGTTGTGAATACTCTTACACAAGGGGGGGGGGGCATGGGGGTGTTACTGACTTATCTTCCTGACCAACTTGTTGGCCTTTATAGAAATCTATACCCTAGGGCTCAAGCTATAACAGAAATGCTTCATTGTTTTTATCACCATCCAATAGGATTTTTCATGACTGTATTCCCTTTTCTGCAGATACTGAAGGCTAAAAAGAGTAGATATGGTTTTATGAAACTGTGCAAAACACTGTCCATAAATTTTGTCTTTAACCTTGAGGGATTGGCAGCAACTAGCTGCGCTGCCTCCAGAAAAAATGAATAATTAAACCGTTGTTAATAACCGCTGATGTGGAGGGTGCTCTCTTATGTCAATACTTTTACACTTGACAGTCTTAACAAGGTCTTTCACAGCTTGCAAAGACCGCAGAATGATTTATTCATAAAGGTAGCAATAAACGGAGCTGTGATTTGGTTTGCTGTGATTTTTACCACATTTTCTTTGGTAACTGTGTGAGAAAATCTGCCCATTTGATATTGTAAAGCCAACACAGCATTTCCGCATTTCGTAACTTCGATCTTTCTTACAAGCTTTCTCCCCACAAATGATAGGCCAAATACAGAGCTCAGAGCCCTCTCCTTGGACATGACCCAAAATACGCATATCATTAATTCTAATAAAATGTAAACTCTTGAAACAATCGGTATCGGCCTTTCTCGTGCTATAGACAATATGCAGATGGTTTCGTATTCATCGAAAATCGGTATCGGCAGCCGAAACATATCGGCAGCCAATATACATTGGTGCAACACTAGTTATTTATGTATATTTTTTATGTATGTATATTAGGGATCGACCAATATGGATTTTTTAGTGCCGATGCCGATACCGATTTTTGTTTCATCTGCCTTAGCCAATACAGGCTGCCGATTTTCTTGAGCCGATATTTGTAGCCGATACTGCTTTTGCTCACTCAATTTACGTAATAAAAATGACACAATGATGATGCCAAATGTTAGGTTCAATTTAAAAAAGTAACAGTTACTGAACTTAAAAAAAACTATATTTAACGAAGAGTAAAACAGGTGAGGGTGCTATGAAACCATGAACTGCACTCTCCACAATGACGAGGAACTATCAACAAAGGATATTGATTTCTAGCACTTTACTAGTACAAATATATATAGATATGAGAAATAAAAACCCGCTTTGTCCAGCTATGAGAAGCTGTTAGGCCGAGCTTTCGATGTTGGTTGTTTTTAGTCACATGACCTGCAATCGCTTGCGGCTTCCAGCACTCTGATATATCGGCCGATATATCAGTCTATCACTAATGTATATTGTAAAATATAAAATATATATATAAAAAAAAATAGTGAAAATGTTTCTTAAATACATTTATATATACAAAATAATTATTACACACAATGCACATACATTATTTATATATATATATATATACAGTGTTTCCCCTAGGTTTCCATCTTTGGGGGGGGGGTGTTGGTTGGGTATGTATATACAGGGGTTAAATTGTGATTTGTTATGTGGGAGCTCTGTGGGGAGGGGTATTTCGAGGGGTAACATGTTTAATACTGATGACAGCAAAGCCACTGGTGTGTTTCAATGACAATGACAGGATTTGATAAGTTTCAGCTTTAAATCTGTGCCAGAGGTTGACCCAAAATATTTTAAAAAGAGCGTCTTAAATGATGCAAGTCTATGAGTTTGACACCCTATATCCATTTGTTGCACATGTAATTATGCACAATTGATCAAACTTTGAAGGAAGTTAAAAGAATCAACCTCCTTGAATAATTCTAGGCATAAGATGCTACCCCAAAAGACTTAATTATCAAGAAAAGGTACAACACACAGTACTGCATCAGCAACATGTCTTAGAAATTAGCCATATAGATGCTGGTCAGCAGCTAGTAAAACAATCATATATGATTTGTGTAATCAAAATACATTATTTTACTAAACTATACAATGAGTTATATCCAGTGTTATCCAGTTAACATACTGTAATTAGATGATTGACATACGTACTTTAGTCTTCTATTAAGTTTTCTCAACGTGGGCACCATTCTTACCTCTCTCACACACACAAAGTCAAAAGATCCTGCGTGCGTGTTCTTGAAGCTGCTCTGAGTTTTTTCGCTTGAGCTGCATATTTTCAACTTGCGCGAAGACGTGTTCAAAGGGAAAGGCGCCGCCCGATTCGCGTCATTCGCAAATTCAGAAATATGACAGGATACAATGTTACTGTTACACAGAGTTACTACAAAACACGTGCGCGGCGCGAGCATATATAGCATGAGAGAGGGAGAGAATGCGCGCGTGTGTGGGAAAGTCATGATAAACTCGATCAGTCGTCTTCTCTGTCAGTAACATCCGTGACTGTTGATGTGTACGCAAAAAAATAAAGTATACGGAGGTGGACTTTGAAAACACCGTCACCAGTTATGGGAGAGAGAGGCGCGCGCTGCACAGAGAGAGAGCATGCGCAGTAAATTAAGCCGAACAGTAAAATATAAATGTGCGCACTCAATTGGATAATTGTAAACGCGCAAACACATACAGAATCGTGCCATCGTGGAAATAAGATAAATAACATATTACATGAGGGCTGTTTAGTTTGTTTAATAAAATAACAATTTGTTCCCTGGCACTTCAAAGAAAATCAAATCAAATTTACTTGACCTTCAAGGGGGGCGGGTCGAGCCGTAAGGAGGGCGGGGCGCCCCCCTTATATAATGGTAGGGGAAACACTGATATATATATATATATATATATATATATATATATATATGTTAGTTTTTAACAGCATAACTTTTTTTCTAATAACCATACTTTTTAGTACGATTGACATTGCGCAAATTCATATGCATTAGCAACCTCATAAAATACATACCGTATTTTTCGGACTTTAAGACGCGTTTTTTTCATAACTTGGCTGGTGCTGCGTCTTATAGACGGTTTCAGCAGTAACAACATAAACAAGCGGCTGTCGTGGTCCGAACGTAACTTCCGGTAAACTCCGCTAAGAATAAATAACAACAAAGTAATTTAAACTTAGTTTATTTATATTACAAGCAAAAAAATAACACGCAGATTACAACGGAAACCAAAACATTTGTTATTTTCGACAAGGCATTTGTTCAAAAGATCAGTTTAGTAACATTAAAAAAACGAAACCGGAAGTAATGTTCGGATCCTGACGTATATTGCGTCAGCACAAGTGCGTCTGATGAAACCGTCTATAGTCAGGTGCGCCTTGTAAGTCAGTATGAATTAATTTTGACATTTATGAGGCAAGAGACATCATTACCGTCTACAGCCGCAAAAGTCCGCTATATGCTGCTCCTGTATTTATGTAATTCAATGGATTCAGTGATGCGGAATGACGAGTCTGCGAACTTCACGCTAGTTGGCTTGTTCGGTTAATTTAGACTATTCAACCTTCCAGGTAAGTTCTGTATGCTATGGTTTATCGTTTAAATAACTGAAAATATTACGTTAACGTACAGATTAAATGTTCTTCGGCTTGGATTTTGTGAAATAATTTTCTAAATAAATGCGACGTATAGTCCACTGCGACTTATATATGTTATTTCATCTTAAAGACGCATTGTTGCGGAGTTCAGTTGTGCCGTCAGAAAAAGCCCAAAAACATGTAAAAAAGTTATGTGGAAGGAAATGTTAGCTCGCCCGTGTGGTAGTTCTGTGAAAAAACCATATCATATACATGATTAAGCTCTATCGCCCAGTCAATATCTTTAACATTTTAACCTTTAATTTAAAGTAGATGTACAGGTTTTTATTAAGCTTATGCTGAGAAAACATACATTTTAAAGGTTAATTTTCACACGGGAACTTCCAACAGAAAGTTGGAGGCAAACAGGAAGTGTGTTTGAGAAACAGATTTGGAAACCGGAACTGTTATTGATAATCTGAGCCTTTTGTGGAATTCTGTTCTGCGGGCTCTGATTTCATATTGACCTACAGGGCAAATTAAAATAAATTCAAGAGGACCTCACAACAAAATTCAGTCTCCATTCTATATAGATTTGGTAGAAGATACTCTTGGTAGGATTCACAATGTATAGAGTATCTTTGATATATGACTTGGTAAAATTGAATGTTTACAAAGGTAAATCCAGATGAATGCAATCTATTTTTGAATATATGCCCATCATATCTTTGTGTCTTTGTGAATAATACGGACCTCAACAGGACCAAGGAAAGCAGTTTATAAAACATACTGGTTAATGTTTTGAGAAGACAGTAAAAAGATATTCATGTGTAGTGTGCAACCCTTTGCTAAAGCCACAAAATATTATTTGTGCTATCATGTAGAAATATATAACCATTAGACTATTAGTAAGCGAGTTATGAATGCACTTGAAAGGTTTCAATATTATGTGCGAATAAATAACATTTATGAGCACTCGTAATGAGAGGAAATTGGATGCATACCACAGTCTACAGTCTATTAAACGTGAGCAAAAGAGAGAAGGCCTTCAAAAGCGAGATGTTAAAATTTGCCTTTTTATGCTGATCTTTCATTAGTTAAGTTTTTGCAATAACTCACCATGGGTCTGTGCATGTGGCTGTGCTCTAACCAATCAGAGATCTCGTTTTAATAAATACTACCAAGACAGGGCATACACTGTAAAAAAAACCTGCAAAAAAAACCTGCCTTAAAAATTTTTGTTATATCAACTCAGATTTACGAGTCATGTCAACAGAAATTAGTTGTCACAACTTATAAAATATAGTTGAGAAAAGTCAACTTAAATGTATAAGTTATAACAACTCGCCTGTAGTTATAACAACTCATCTCTAGTCAAGATAAATAATAGTTAGTTGAAATGACTTGTAAATCTGAGTTGATTCAACAAAAAATTTTAAGGCAGCAAAGTATTTTTTACAGTGTAGGCACTTTTGAAAAGGCCCGATATCTCAACGGTGACTCACTGGCACCCTGTCATTTACAAAAGCAAAGCTTAAAATAAAGTATCTGTTACACCTTCGTGTGAGAGCAGAACCAGACAGTTCTGTCTAACAAATCATATATCAGAGAAGATAGCAGTATCAGATCGTAAGGTGTAAGGTCCAACCAGGTCGTTCTTCGAATAAGATGCACCATATGCAAATACTTTTAGTGGCAAGCTAAGAAAATAATTAAAACCATATCTGTATGAGCTTGGGTTGGTTTATTTAGTTTAAATGAAGAGTAAAATGAAGTCCAAAATTTTCGCACATAAAAAATAAACACGACCTCAAGTTGTGTCAATCATAATTACAGTGTCTCCAAAACATAATTTTTTTTAATATTGGGTTAAATTTTCTGCTTTTCTTGCATCCGCATTCCGCAAGCATTTTTGTGCATTCAAGGCAATTCAGAGCCAACATATAAGCAAATGCCAAAATCCAGAATGACGTCTGACTAATTGATCAATTCGTCTCGCTGCACAAAGCATTGTATGACAATCAAAGTGCAGAATACAAAGAAAAGACAAAGGGTGTATGAAATATTAGATTATACAGTATTTTGATTAAAGGTGCAGTGTGTACATTTTAGTGGCAGGTCTAGTGGTGAGGTTACGAATTTCAACCAACGTTTCAGTCCACCGTTTACCGAAACGCATAGAAAAAAAACTTTGTCCGTTAAGGGATTCTGTAGAAACATGGCGGCCCAAAATTGCGACTTCCGTGTAAGAGGACCCTTGGTGTATGTAGATAAAAACATCTCTTCTAAGGTAATAAAAACATAACGGTTCATTATGAAAGGTCTTTATACACCACTGAAAATATAGTTATGTATTTTATATTGCATTTCTGTCAAAAGATCCTTATAAAAGTTACATACTGCACCCTTAAGGTAACTTAACAAATGCTTGTTACTAATGTCATTCATCCATTTGTAGTAAATAGTGCTAACGTTATGCTAACTCCATTTGTATTGTTATGCAAATTATTTTGCAACGGTTAAATTAATACGCATCAGGCTCAGTGTGCAGGGTCTCTGTGCGTGCGAGACAATTTTTTAGGACGACGAATAAGAAAAACGCAAATTAAATTTTTTTGTTTCAGTGTGCAGATATCTTAACCGTTAACATAAAATGTATATGCAATAAATGAGAGCCTAGGCTTCTCAAGGCAGATCATAAATCTGGCCCCTGGGGGACAACAAGAGGCCCTTGAGAGCAACTCGGTAAGCAGACACTTACAGGGTGAGAGGTTAAAGACAAAAGATAAATAAAGGCCCTTAAGACCCACCAAGACAGCTCAACACTGCATAAAGAGCTGCAATGTAATTTGTGATGCAAAGGATATACTGCCGCTGCACTCATTCCCTATCAGGATTTATATTGCTTTCTATACCACTGGATCTTTTCTATAGTAATATATTTACAGTCTGAAAGAGCTGAAAAGCTCAACTGAGTTACTATGAAACATCAACGCCGTCCTGGCCGGTTTCCAGAGGCATGTATTTGATTAGTCCCAACATGAACGCTTTAACTTTATCCATGAGTGTGCTTCACACCACCTGGTTGAGAGAGGGTAAATATGAACAGTCCATAGTGGATTCAGATGGTCTTAAAACAAGGGTTTCCTTCAAGGCTTAAACACGCGACAGCTGGGGGAGAGCTGCATCTGTTGATGTTTGTCATTCATCTCCTCTGCTAATACTGCTAATATCACTTCAATCAATGGTCTTGTGGCTTTAAAAAAAACTGAAAGAGGGATTTCTATACTTTTTCAAGAAAAATCATTACAGGTGCAGACCTACTGTATTCACCTTCTTTAGCAGATGAGATGAAATGGAGTTCTTATAGACAAAATAGTATTGAAATATTTGCCTGCAAACTTAATTTTTAGCAAGTGTTACAACTAACCCCCTGCCTGTTACAATTAACCCCACCTATGTGGTAAGTTGTAACATGTGCACTTTTGTCATGTTTGGTGTAAGAATGGTAAGTAATAGAAACAAACTTCAAATGTTCATTTGTAGCAGAGATGTGTTTGTTGCTTGTGTAAAATATAATTAATCAAAATCAAATATTTTTTGAATGATTGAGCCAAAACCAAAAAGCGTTAGGTTGTGCCACGCTCTCCCCTGCTTATAACACACCAAAGGAAATAAAAAAACGTGAATCGAACGATAGGTGCTCTTTAAGGAAACTAAACAATTGCTTGTTGCTAATGTCATTCATCCATTTGTAGTAAATAGTGCTAATGTTATTTGTTTCTTAAGGGCTTGTTATAGTCGTGCGTAGGTCCTACGGCGTAGCAGCGACGGCGTAGGTTCCGCGTCAGTTTTCATTTATACTTTTGCGTCGTCGTCCGCGTCGACATGCAAACACACACACGACCGCTGGTGGGCAATATCCACGCGTGTAACCACAATAGCAGCGCGATCGTCAGAGATAAAGAAGCTTGGCAAGTTAACCCACAAACGAACGTAGCTACGGCGTAGAACCTACGCACGACTATAAATCGCCCTTTAGTTGTTTGATAGGCATGTTATAGGCATGTGAAAGGGCTGTGTGTCGTCACCTAATGACGAAAGCAAGTTCTGGCTTGGTTCAGTCAAAGAACAGGGTGAGTGCGTGCTTCTGGCGGAGTAGGGAGGGGGACAATCGCATTCTGGCACGGTTTGGTTAGGTAACTTAGGTATAATATGAGTGCGCTCTTAAAAGGACAGTAAGTAGGGATTTAAGTGTTTTATTAATCAAAATCAATGTCTTTATTCATAAATATGTCCTCGTTGGTGTCAAATCTCTGCCAGTGATCTGACTTTTCTTTGTAAGCTTAGAATTTCTTCTCTTTACTTACATTGAACGGGTAAATCCAAGGAGGCTTCGCCGTATTGATAAACTATAATAGCAGAGAGGGACAAAAAGCACTAGCCTACCAACGCATTTCCACAACGCGTTTTCAATCAGAACACGTTAACTAGCTGAAACGGACAAGGAGATCAGTGAGTACATAACGGCTACCATAGTTGCAACACGCATTTGGAAAAGCAAGGCGCTAGAGAGCACTATTTGTTTGAATGCAAAATACAATTTCACCACTAGATGGGGGTAAATCTTACTTATTGTCTCTTTTAAGGGTTTTGCATCTGAATTCTTCAATTCTTGACATATTGTAAGGTATACAGCTATAAAATGAATGCGGATTCAATAGCTTATAAAATAACGTCTTGAGAAATAAGTCCATACTGAAGACTTTAAAATGCGGACTTTGGTAAGTTGGCAAATCTGAAAACATTGTTGAGATCTGTTATGAAACTCTACGAGACATTTACATGATGGGTCTTATTCTCAAGAGAAAATTTAAGCTATTTACTGAATCTCATTTCAGATTGGAAAAATATGGTATTAATTGATGTCTATAATTTTCGCTCCTACATGCAGACTCCAGAATGCCTTATTATCTTACTTTTATGATCAGCAAAGGTTACATGAGCTGTTATTTAAAATAATAATCCAGTACTAACTCAAAGTAAAGTATGCTTATTTTCCACACATCGTTGTCTTATATGCTGATCTTGGTCAGCAGACATCTCTTGCTGAAATCTGTTTTCATGTGAGTAATGCACATCTCATGAATTGTTATCATTGTCTGTCATTGTTTTAAATGGCACATTTTAACACTGAAGAATATCAGGAATTTTAAAGTACACAACATTTAAGGAAATTACAGCGAATCCATCAACTGAAATAGTTCAAATGTTTACATTTCTCACCAAAGCTCAACTTTAAAAGTAACCTTACCACAAAGATTATCTCTGGCTTCACTGTAAAACGTTCTTACGCTACTTTGCCAAAATACAATCATGTCAACAACGGATCAAATAGCAAATGCTGCATCCAGAAACCAAGTGGGAACTTTGGAAACAAAACAGCCACTGTGAAGTATTAATATATAACGTAGCATTTGCTGCAACCATCTAATTTTTGGTGGTTTGAGGTTGCTCCTGCAATATATGGTATGTTGTCATTAATGATCCATTTGGTCTTTTCAGCACAGTTCAGTAGAGACTTTCTACTTTATTTTAATAATACCCTCCTACTATAGTTAGTGGTTAAAGTACTACACATTTAGCCACCATGTGGATTTGGTTTGCCAGCAACATATACAAAGGAAATATACATACGTACTGTGGGACGTTCCTTTTAATAGATGTTTGCATACCCAAAGGGTTAAAACTGCCAGTACCAATCTGATTGGCTGGCTTTATAAAACTTCCAGGAATCGGACTACATCAGTCAGGAAGCAAAGTCGTGTTCACAAAAAGTACCATTTGCGGGAAAATCTAATGACTAAATTTGCAAGGTTACTGCCAAACCAAATCACACAGAAGCAATAAAAACTATACATTGACAACCATAGCTTTGTATTCTATTTAATTTTCTGAGTTTTATGTTTATGAAATGACTCATAAGTGTTACTTTGCATGGTTATAAATTTTGAGTACAAAGTCTCCTGTTATTCCTGCTAAATTCATAACTGCTGTCTGTACAGTCAATCACAGCCTCTTAAAAGGCACCTATGGTCCGATTCACGATTTTACATTT
Source organism: Paramisgurnus dabryanus (assembly GCF_030506205.2). Lineage (NCBI taxonomy): Eukaryota > Metazoa > Chordata > Actinopteri > Cypriniformes > Cobitidae > Paramisgurnus > Paramisgurnus dabryanus. The sequence continues at coordinate 43,002,127 of NC_133341.1, read as the reverse complement.
CCTTTGGTGTGTAAGTGTGTATTAGTACATGTTAACGATATGCAAAAGGTACAAACCCCAAGGTAAACAATGACGCGAGTTATCGTCTCCAACGTAAATCTCTTTTCTTGGACTACAACAAACACACTGATTGTAGGCAACAGTTTACTTCCTGGGTTTGGTGACATAGACAAGATCGACATTATCATAATTCCTCCCGCTTCGATTCACAGCCTGTAAGTTAACTCCTGTTAGCATTGCATTGTGAGCGAATCTTTCAAACATGGTAAGGAGCGCTGACCTCAGAGGTATTCAGGCCAATCACAACGTACAGATTAGCTGACCAATCGTGGACACAGCGCTTTTCAAATTGATGAGTTTTGTACAATATCCATGCATTTCAGGAAGAAAAGGAAAACTGGAGCTACAAAAATGTACAGTATGTGGAAAATAATGTTTTTTAACCATAACCATGCGAACACATTGTATTATACCAAATACACAAAATAACGTTGTTTTTTAGTAATGAAATAGGTGCACTTTAAAAGCACCGATGGTCGGCGTTCAAGCAGGTGCACATCATCTGAGTTTTTTGTGTGTGTGTTTGCCACCTTCTGCTAAAGTAACTCACCATGTTGAATCGGCGGTGGTGCTCGTATGGGAGTTGGATCATTCTTATTGGCTGTTTGGCATAGCCAACCAGTGCAAAATAAAAGGAAAAGTGAAGAAGCAAGCAAACGACAAAATCAAGTGGAAACGCACTGAACTAGAGGTCTTCTCGGGTCCAAAGAAATGTACCCGACCCGAAATGACCCGAATCATTATTCAAAATTAGACCCGAGTCCGACCCGAACTAGTGAAAATTTTTTTTTTACCCGACTGGAACCGAATGTAAACGGCACTGACGTGTGTGCATTCTGCAGACCCACGCGCAGCAGTCAGACAGAAAGAAACTCCGGTGGCCTTGAAACCAATTTGGCGAGCTGCTCCATTCGTTTTACTTTGTTATCTGACATACGACGTCACCAACGTAACCGCTAAAATGTACATTTATAATTGACTGACATGTTTGTCTCAACGAAAATTAACCTTCCGACAACCACACAATGTCGCAAGCGCTCTTGGCAAACAGATGAGAGGTTTGAAAAGGACATTGACGCACACAGGCGAGAGAGTTCGGGTCTTCTCGGGTCCGTTCAGAAAAAACACATTCATTTTTAAATTACCCGAGACCCGATGCCGCTATTATTGTACCCCACCCGTGTCCGAGGCACATGTGAAACTTTTAGACCCGAACCCGATCGGGTCTCGGGTCGGACCTCGGGTTTTCGGATCTAAGTGGACCCGTGAAGACCTCTACACTGAACACTAATCTCATTTTTCCACATCGCTATGTGAATATTTAAAAAATATATGGACCATAAGACATTATATGACGAATCCATCTGTTTTAAAGGAATAGTCTACTCATTTTCAATATTAAACTATGTTATTACCTTAACTAAGAATTGTTGATACATCCCTCTATCATCTGTGTGCGTGCACGTAAGCGCTGGAGCGCGCTACGACACTTTGATAGCATTTAGCTTAGCCCCATTCATTCAATGGTACCAATCAGAGATAAAGTTAGAAGTGACCAAACACATCAACGTTTTTCCTATTTAAGACGAGTAGTTACGAGCAAGTTTGGTGGTACAAAATAAAACGTAGCGCTTTTCGACTCGCCTGAAAAGTCCGCTCCCCTTCTCCGTCTCATAATGGGAGAGGGAGGGTGTTACTGCGCCGAGTCGAAGTACTCCCAAAAGTGCTATTCCGCCATACAATATAGTTCCTCTTTTAAATCCGCTTAGAAAAGCGCTACGTTTTATTTTGTTCCACCAAACTTGCTCGTATAACTACTCGTCTTAAATAGGAAAAACATTGATGTGTTTGGTCACTTCTAACTTTATCTCTGATTGGTACCATTGAATGAATGGGGCTAAGCTAAATGCTATCGAAGTGTTGCAGCGCGCTCCAGCGCTTACGTGCACGCACACAGATGATAGAGGGATGTTTCAACTCTTCTTAGTTAAGGTAATAACATAGTTTAATATTGAAAATTAGTAGACTATTCCTTTAAGCGAGATATGCATGTAACTGGTAAGTGCACACTGCTTGGTTTATGTTTTGTATGACTGCAGTCACTAGCTCTTCCAGTTTCCCATTTTGTGTACTGAACACCAATTAATAAACTTTGGTTGCTTTACATGTTGGTCCAAAAAGTTATTTTCCTGTTTAAGTGAATGTTTCTTTTCCTAAATAATCTGCAAAGTTCACCTGACTTCATCTCAATATCAGGGTATTTATGCTGACCAAACACAGTATTAAATAAAATTTCCATCAATAATTTGTAAACACAAAAAAATAAACACATTTGTGAGTATACGTTCTGCAATTGCAAATTTAGCCTCTTTATCGCCATCTCTGTTTGAAACATTAAATTGCAGGTTACCTTTACATACTGTCTGTAGCAAGCGTGCCGCACAAGCCCTGAAAAGTGAAGCCAAAACGTCTTGATCACGCCCCAGTGACTGGTCCTACTATAGGTCATAAACTCCGCCTCCCCCATGTTATTCAATGGGACTTGAGACCAACTAAACAATTTAATTACACTTCAAATATTTTTTTTCCGAAGCTAATTTCTGTCATTTACTGTAGTTTTTATCACGCTGATGTAAATTCACATGTTTGTTTTTTAAAAAAAAACGAGAACGAGGGCGGGGCCTTGATTTCGGGGCTTTACTTCCGGCTCAGTACTGCGCAGGACAGGTCCCGAAATCGCTACTGCGCAGACTCAAGACCTGAAATGTCAGCGCCGTATCGGGACACTGGCGGCTTCACTTTCCACCAATGGAAGAGGGCGAACCGCCGTCGTCCATCTTTTTTTACAGTCTATTGTCGGTAGGTTGAAGTCAAACGACATTTCCTGTGAAACGCGACAGTGGATTATAAACTTACTGTTGCAAATTCGCAGTAAGGTTTTGAACACAGATTTTTATGTACTTGCTCAACAACTGATTTTTGACAGATTTTAATGCCACACAGTAGCTATACAATGAGATAGACTCGAATTATTAAATTATTAACCACTGTTGGTTTCATTCAATTACATTATTGAGAATGCCCATAAATTACAGTACAATCAAACACAGGCCTTCAATACCACACATATTCCCAGCTGTGAGTGACTACTAAGGTCTGCATTACCACAACAGCAGGGTTTGAATGGCGCAATGCATTGTGGGAGAGCGTTATTGAATATGCATGTACATATGCACACACTCATATCTAAGTATTGAATCTGCCAGTACGAGCCCACTATGCTTGATTATCAGATCTATGGGGACCATGAGAACGCATGATGAGAGGGCTGCCGAAAACAGATTTTTGGCACGGTGCCCACAGCTGTGGGTGTTGGGCGATATTACCCCATTCAACAGATCTCTAATCATTTATGCAGTTTGGAAAAGAGAAACTGAGCATGCACAGTAGTTGCACATGGCCTTATGGTCAGAAAATAGCAGCCTATTCTAGCCGTGTTGGTATATGTTTGACAGCAGAAACAAAAGAGTACTTTCGGGTAACCCCACACCCTCCAAAAAGCCGACTCCAACAAGATGTACCGCTTGGGGAGAAAGGGCAAACCGTTCCAGTGGTTTTGGATGACATTTCACATTTCAGAGTTGAGGAACAGTCTGTTTACTTATGTTTGACTGATTTGACTGAAATAAGTGAGCACTAACCTTTACCAGTGTGGCATTTGTAAGATTGTGTGCTCATCAGTCTTTCAGCCAAAGATACATTACTTGCCCACACAATCTGATGTCTGCAAGAACAAACAATACTAGAAAGATATGTGCTGGTTAAAAAAACCCAAAGAGATTGTTCACCCAAAATGATCAGCACTCTTATGTAGTTCCAAACCCGTATGACTTACTTTCTTCTGTGAAACACAGAAGGAGAAATATTGCTCTTCTTTCTGCAATTACACTGAATTGGAACTGAAGCAAAAAGAACAGAAAACCGCTAGAAAAGTATCATAAATGTGGTTCCAAGCTTTTTGAAGTCATACGATAGCTTTGTGCAAGAAACAGACCAAAATGCATGGTTTTTATTCTTATAAAATTTGAACTAAATGACTTCAGAAAGCTTGGAATATACCCAAAGAAGTCACTTTTATGATAGTTTTTGAAGTGTGATATTTTTTTCTGTCCTGCTGGAGCTTTAACGCTTTGGCGCCAGTTCATTGTAGTTGCATGGAAAAGACCAAGCAGAACTTTCTTTGTCTTCCACAGAATGAGGTTAGGTTTGTGATGCCTTAAGTAAAAGTCTTGTTTTCATATCATTATCATATATTAGATATACAGAGCTGTGAGCTAAAGATGGCAGCAGGATATACTGTAATATGTTGGGGGACAATGAAACCTGACAAGTGTGGTGTTTCTGGTGGAATTTTTGCCCACGGTAATCAGAAGAGCAGCAAAATGAATATCCTGACAGTTGCTTTGTCTCTAAAGACACCCTAATACAGACAAAGGACCTAATACAGACAAAGGATGACATATGTCTTGATCAGATTTCAAAAAAATGCTGAAATGCATCTCATACCTTTCTAATGATGTGTGCGAGATCTCATGCACACCTGAAGAATTTGCAGTATTCATGTGCTATTTTTAAAGGTGAAGTGTGTCATTTCTGCATGATGGGGGAATACACAGAATAGCAAAAACAACGCTCAGTCCTGTTTTTTTGTAATCAGTCTCACCGTGGGTTCACACCAGCCGCGTTTGAGGCGTCAACTTCGCGTCTACCGCGTCTAGCTTGCCGCTTGAACATTTTGAGTTTCCTCGCTTCATTCGCGTGTGAAAGCCGCGTCATGGGGGCGGGCTTCTGTGACTCCACTCGCTTCCTGTAATCACGTCACAACTAGAACAAGCTCCTGATTGGTTAACGCGGCCCGTTTTTCAGCCAAAGTTAAAATTTTAACGGCAACGCTCAAATCGTGGCATTTGCGCAAACTAGACACGCAAATGAGGCAGAATCAGCGCATCAACGCATCTACACATTGACTTAACATTGAAATCACTCGTGCTTGACGTCTCTACCGCGGCTTGTGTGAACGCAGCATTATGCTGATTACGTTTAAAAGGGCCATATTATGAGACTTTTTAAGATGTTAATAAGCCCTTGGTGTCCACAGGGTGCATATGTGAAGTTCTAGCTCAAAATACCCCACAGATAATTTATTACAGCATGAATTTCACTTTGTAGGTGCGAGCAAAAATGTACAGCTTTGGGGTGTGTCCCTTTAAATGCAAATTACCTAATTACATGCAAACCCTGATCGCCATGATGGTGATTTGTTGAAAATAAAACTAAATTGTGCTGTCAATTATTCTCTCTTTCTCTCTCTCTGCATTAAATGGCAGTGTCGTGGTTGGATGGTGCAGATTAAGGGGTGGTATTATTACAATAAGATCCCCTTCTGACATCACAAGGGGAGCTAAATTTCAATGACCTATTTTTTTACATGCTTGCAGAGAATGGTTTACCAAAACTAAGTTACTGGGTTCTTCTTTTTGATATTTTCTAGGTTGAAGGAACCACTGGGATCCAGTTATAGCACTTAAACATAGAACAAGTCAGATTTTCATAATATGTCCCCTTTAACTCTTTCGCCGCCATTGATGAGATATCTCGTCAATTAAGAGAAAACGCTTCCCCGCCAATGACGAGATTTTCCGTCTTCCCGCAATACCGCTTTTATCCACCGCAACTTATACAACCCGGAAGTAGCGCCTCACGTGAAAGAGAAAGAACTCCGTGTATCTTTAAAGATCGCTCTGCATCTGATCTCTATCAAAAGTCCTTCGCAAAAATGGAATTATCTCAGCTTTTTGCTCAAAATTGGGTGTTTTTGAAGAAACCTACCCATGTTTGAGAGGTGATTACAAGAGAACTAATAAAGGTAGGATGAAACATTTTTTTTGTTTGAAAGCAGAGGGTCTGTTCTTTCATCTGATATATTGTTTGTTTATATATTTAAAGAAGAACATTTTCTGGAAGCCATTAAACTTTTGTGAAAATCATGAAAAATGCTGGCGCTGGCTGGCAACTTTTTTTTAAAAACGCTGGTGGGGAAAGAGTTAATAAACTGATAACGTGTGGGGTCATGTAAACATGTAAAATTATTTTCTTTTAATCAGGGAAAATACATGAAAACAGATCGGCACAAGTAGTTTTTTGCTCAATACCCCTATTTCGAGTTGCATGTAAACACCTTAACCAGCTTTCTCGTAGTTTTTTTCATGTGGGCTGTTTCCGTATGTGAAAAATAAACGTCTCACGTGGAAGTAAGGGCAAAGTAAAGCATAAAAGTCTGCGCTCGACTCAAGCAGTTGGCAGAAAAACTGCGAAAATTTGTATGCTACTGAAAACAAGGGATCATGCACGATACAAAATTTCTTTGATTACTTAGAATGACATCTACAGATAGATAGTGATAGTTTTGTATCCCTAACTGAAACCCATTCTGAACACTTTAGTGACTGCCCATCAACACCGGGGCAACCAGCAATACCAACCCAGCACCCTACCACTCAAAAATATAAAAATAAACCAACCAAATCACTTTAAAACCTGCAATAAACCTCCCAAGCTAACTCGTCCTTAGAGAATAGCCTTGCAACCAGCAACACAACAATAACAAGAATGTCTGCAAAAATCAATACATATTTCGGAGTACTGTAAGTGAAACACATGAAGAGCCTGAAGCTCCATGCTCCTTCTGAACGGGCTGGTAGCCAAGCCTCTGTGAAGGGCATGTAGGCATGAGGGAGACGTAGGAGGAGGCGTCTATGACCATAGGGGGATGGGGTTCAACAGGAAGACTTGAGGTGCTACTATTGTGGTGAATGATTTCTGTAATGTGAGCAACCCACTAACACACACGCATGCACACACACACACATCACAAAAAAACTCACTTCCAGAAAAAGCATCAGCCTACACGAAATGAGTTTGCAGCTGTCTGAGGATTTTATCGTAAACGGAGTCAGAATGAGAGAAAGATGTAAGGTGATAAAGACGGAGAGGTTTGGGATGGGTGTGTGTGTTTGTGGGGAGGGGGGGGTGGATGCAGTGATTTAGGAAAGGATCTTGGAGAAGCCATTATCTGACGACTTCCAAAATCCATTTGGGGGATTTCTGCCAGATCCAAAATCAGTTCCTGGCCACTGATGTAGCCCACAGATGGGGTTCTCCAAAAACGGCAGGCGACATTCGGCCGTACGGATGTTGCTTTGTTCAAGGGCGTGCTAAGCCGGTTATAACCGTGCAGAATAATAAAGCTAAAAATTCACAAGGGACACAAGCCACAAAATTAAGCCGTTTATCAGGACATACTATGTATTTTCCATTTATTTTAACGGCATTAGGAAAACTGCCTACAGCTGCGTCTGTAACATTGTTGAATGGAGCATATAATTGCTATTGATCTTAATAGGTGATAATTTTTCTGTTAAAAATGAATTTAGTGTTAGTACTGTGCAATAAAAAGTTTTGATCCAAAAAAGAAAAGTAGCTTAAGCATTCAATCTCTCTCTCTCTGTGTGTTTGACTTAAAGTAAACTTGTCAATTTACATTTGGTTATGATATGCACATTTGGTTTCATTAATGCCTAACCTGTTTTGGAATGAAGGATTAAATGATGACGGATAACTTTTGGATGAACTTCTTGCTATTGTGCAACCTACAACACAAAAAATGAAACAAATTTATCCTGACAAGCTTAACTTTGTATACAGTGCCCTAAATTAACAAAGCTGTCTGTGAGAAAGTGAGAAAGAGGGGCAGAAAGAGCTGGAATCTGTCCACTGTAAATTCTTTACCCCCTTCGTTGCACTTGGATGACTGTTATTCATTGTCACGCTTCATTAAGGTGGTCCGTCTACACATCTGACTTTGATAAACAGGCCCCCTCTTTACTCCATTTATTTAGTTGGATCAAAACTTTTATGCTTAACATGGCACTACTATGGCAGGTTATGCCACACAGCATTTGCCGGTAAGCGTTTGAAAAAACATAAATTGTTGAATGAAATATCATAATATACAATTGCAGCTTTTAAAGCCATCGCATGCATGTGGCCACAGCAAGTTTGATACATTTCCCAGAGCAGAATTAAAATGTAAGTCAGGGCATCCATCCAAGCCACAGTCAATCTAAATGCAGACATTAAAGGAAAACACCACTTTTTTTCTGTATGTTACTATGTTTTTACCTCAACTTAGACGAATTAATACATACCTCTCTTTATTCAATGCATGCACTTAATCTTTGTACAGCGCGTTGTGAATGTGTTAGCATTTAGCCTAGCCCCATTCATTCCTTAGGATCCAAACAGGGATGAATTTAGAAGCCACCAAACACTTCCATGTTTTCCCTATTTAAAGAATATTACATGAGTAGTTTCACAAGTTGTTTTTAAGGCAGAGTGCACGATTTCTGATTCGGGCCGACTACCAAAACCAACATGATCTCACGAAGTTCCGTGGGATAGTCACGGAATTTTTTGCTCATTTTTCCGTGGCATTCTCACGGATCTCCTCATATTTCCGTGGCCCTGACACGGACTTTCTTTTCCGTGGCATTCTCACGGATTGGTTACACAACTGTTTTTTCCTATTTTCAAACCATTGTCGCTTCGGTTTAGGGTTAGATTTGGTGTTTGCGTTATTATTTCACTTTAAGTATTGGTTTATACTATTTTTTTTGATGTATTCTTTTATATTTTCTAAACTTTAATCAATTGTCGCCTGGCGTTGGGGTTAGAGTTGGGTTTGGGTAGGGATGTCATTTTATGTAAATCTAACCCTAAACCGAAGCGACAATGGTAAGAAAATAGGACAAAACAGTTGAGTAACCAATCCGTGAGAATGCCACGGAAAAGAAAGTCCGTGGCAGGGCCACGGAAATATGAGGAGATCCGTGAGAATGCCACGGAAAAATGAGCAAAAAATTCCGTGACTATGCCACGGAAATTCGTGAGATCAGGTTGACCAAAACACACTTGTAGCCAATCAGCAGTAAGGTGCGTGTCTGCTAACCGACATTGTTGCCTGAGTTGCGTATGTATGGGCCGGGTCTATCAAATGAAGGTCAGGATTCTATTGGGGTAGGGCCGTGTCAGTTTAGGTGATTTCAAATGTCAACATTGGCTTTCAGAGATCATGGACCCTGCCTATAAGCGGATAAAACATTAAAACTATATTGTATGGTGGAAGAGCACTTAGCATTTAGCACTTCGACCTCGGGCGCAGTAATATAGACAAAAGTTTGAGCGAGAGGGGGAGTAGTCAGGATTGATGATGTTACTGTGCGCCGAGGTCCAACAAGTGCTGCAAACTAACTGGGGGTTCACACCAAACGTGAGTTTAATGATTTGCGTGAGTAGATTACATATAAAGTCAATGAAAGGCACGATCAGATGCGTCCTCGCGTGGGGCGATGCGAATGACGCAATATGGGTGCCGCGTTTGCAACAAAAACACACGCTATTTGCCTCAAACGCGTCTTCGCCTAAGATGAAAATCTTAAACTCGAGCGAAAAATTCGCATGACATGAACTTAGATCCCGCAAGTAATCTAGAGCGAGTAAGGTGGTGCCCCCGCGTTTGGTGTGTACGTAGCATAAGTGCTCTTCCGCCATACAATATAGTTCTCAGTTTTTATCAGCTTAAAAAATCACCACGTTTCATTTTGTGCCACCATACTCGTGTAACTACTTATGTTACAGTCTTTAAAGGAAAACATGGAAGTGTTTGGTGGCTTCTAAATTCATCCCTGTTTGGATCCTAAGGAATAAACGAGGCTAGGCTAAATGCTAACACATTCACGACGCGCTGTAAAAAAGGTATGTTTTAATTCAGCTAATTTGAGGTAAGAACGTAGTAAATATAGAAAAACGGTGGTGTTTTCCTTTAAGACCAAACTATTGTGGGACTTCTTTCACAACTTGGCTAGACTGTGTTTTTCATAGAAAACATTCAGTGCATTCCCCTGTTTAGATAAAGACTAGATAACAAACACAAAGCCACTTCTTTTCAAAGAAACAATTGGCATAGAAGGCTTTGATAAGAGCAAACTCTATCAGATAAAGACCTACAGTAAATCCACCTGTGGGTCTGAGACAGGCACACCTTCAACTACCATGTCTCAGTCGCCTTCATACCAAAGAGTATAGGGGCATTGAACAGAGGAATTTCATGGCATTGTTTTGGTTGTGCTCCAAGCGGGTGACTTATAATGTGGCTGTCAAGCCTATGTCTCTCATCAACTATATGAAAGTCTTTGCACAAAGATGGAGAGCAGCTAACATGACCTCAGGGATGTGATCAAAAGACCTGGCGCATGAAAGATCTAAGGCTGAACTATGATGAAAATTAAAGGGCCATTCAGATCTGATTAATCTTAGTGACTTATTGAGGATTTGATGGGATGAACCTTGCACAGCTGGTTCTACACTTACAGATGCATATATATTTCATGTATTTCCTTGTAGTATTGTCATGACTGGATGAATTGTCAACACCTGGTATAACCGTTTCCTTCTACTGAATCCCTCACATTTTTAATCTTTACCAAGTTTTAGTTTTCTTCCTTATACAGGGTAGACTAACTTTTTTCACTAGGAGCACAGTGGCCCCCAACTGAAAATTTTAGGGGCACAACCAGAAAATTTAGGGGCACACACCGTAAATCAACATGCTAACCAAATATTCACATTTCTACTCATTTCCCTGTTATAATTCTTCAACATAACTTCTAAAACTGACTTTCCTCCATAATGACGTAAAACCACTTAATCACTTTTTTAGAATTGAATCTGTTTTCACTATAGTATAAAAAGTTATTTTATATATTTATTTTGCATAAATGAGATGGTGTCATATTTAAAATAACTTATTAACCCTGCCCACTACTTCTTTTTAAAAACAACATTCAGGTCCAAGACATTCAACACAATGCAATTTAAGGCACTATACATGTTTACAATCAAGCTAAATGATTGGTTTTCTCTAGTTAATTTCCTTCTTGCTGCCCCCTGCTGGTTAAGAGTCATTAAATGCTGTGTATACCATAATTAGATTAGATAAGATTAATTAACTTCCAAACTCAAACCAACCTTCCCATCAATGAGTTTGAGACCAGAAGCTGTGGATCATCATATCTACAAATGACTCAATATGCATAAATATGCATGTAATATAGTCTGAGAGTACTGCTACTTTGATATTTCATAATGCATTGTTGTATATAACCCTGGTTTAGAAACAATACTAAAAATAATCACAGTTACATATAATAACTTCTTAAACCGAATTATGTTAGCGTCTCAGCCTATATCTAATCCACTTACTGGGGTTGAACATCATAATAACAATGCAGATTATCTCCATGCAGGACATCACTCCTTTGCACCTTCTGTAAAGCCAAAACAAGTAACCCACAGGCTTAAACATGACATTCACTGTCAAGAGTGATGGACAGGGGATGTACCCATGATTGTAGGCATAAAGATTCCCTCAAAGCAGGAACAGCCACTCAATTGTATCGTCTTTATTCTGGGTCATGGGCTGCTATGGGAAGCAGGAAGTCCAACGCTTGGCATCTTTGGCACACAATGCCGCTCATATGAGATTGAACTTGAGGGAAGTATGGAATGGGGGTAAAAATCTGTCCTAAGAATTCAGCCTTATTTCTACTCAAGTTTGGTATATGCTTTTGATTGACAGGCCCTAGAAATGAATACATTTTTCATTGTTCTGTAATGTTTTCATTAAATGTGACTGACAGACAGTGCTTATATTATTTTTACATGGTAAATTAAATACTTCCTCAGTTGGCGTTTAACAAAAACAGGTGTAAAACTATACGAGCATAGTGACTCTCCAAACATTATTCTTACATATTTAAATGCATTTGGCAGACGCTTACGGTGCATTTAAGGTTCATTGTATTTAGTATGTGTGATCCCTGGGAATCGAACCTATGACCATTGCACTTACCCAGATAAACTACAAAAAACACTATAGGAGGAGCTATCTGTATATTATTAATACCTGCATCCTTCACAAAATACAGAATAGTTTGTGGCACTAACTTAATATATTTTTCTACATCACAGTCTTTATGCTTTATAATGTTGAGATGTCAATGTCAGTGGATGAGAAATACCCCCTCACGCACACGGAGAGCAAGGTGACCCCTCTTAATCATAGTGGCTGTTATCTAAAGGGGTGTACAGTCAATAATCCCAGAACAGACTGCTTCGGGTTCGTCTGCGGGGGAGTGAAGAAGACCTCATTATCACAAGGTGAACAGAAGGGAAAAATAGGGGCTTGTTAGCACCCTTCGCAGGAGCCTGCATTATGGCACACTGGGATCAGATAGAAAGTGTCTAAAAAAAGAATAAGAAGTATAGGTGAAAGTACTCCGGGTAGTAAACAAAAAGTGGACAGACAGCCCGACAGGGGACAGGTTTAAGATTACGCAGTGGGGGTCTGAGTCTGTTCCCTCAAGAAAGGGGTTTAGTAATAGGGTCATATAGCCTACTACTTAATTTAATGCAATAACAACAGTGTTTACCTCAGAATAAGCTGAGCAGAGCTTATTCTGCACAGAAAAACGCATGATCAGTGATGTTTTAAGCATCAGAAGACAAAGTACAATGAAATATGATGTCTGGATTTTGAAAAGCAGTATCATTCATTCCCCCAATCTCTCATATCATCACATTTTTGAGCGCCCTGTAAGAGATTGTATCTGATCAGAGACACAAAGCTTGCATTTATCACCATTCTCGTGATCTGTACTACTTCAAGCATAGCATTATACCCAGAGGAGACTGCAAATTGGCTAATTATAAAACTATTTAGATTGTAACAATTGCATGCATTGTTAAATAAACATTTGCTTTGATACTAGATAAAAATTGCCTATTTAGAATAGCCTACGTGATGTAATCCACCTGCAGCAAGCACACGTGCGAGCTTTTTAAGGGTTACGTTAGTTAAAGTTGTTAATTAAAATATAAGGGTAAAATAAAGAGAATGCTCTTCTATATGGAAAATAATTTGCCTTGTGTACAAGACATTATTTAATTTGCTGAATAGTTTAGCTACACGTGAACACGATCAAGTAGGCTACGTTATTTGTTTATGTATGGACTTCTCCCACGTGCTGTGTATTTTGATAGCAATTTAAATACGTATACAGACTTAAAACATAAAAAAAATTGTGAGTTTATACACAGAACTGTTGTTGTTTAACCGCAGCATCCCAAAGCATCCGCGTACATCCCACACAAACGCGATGGACGACGCGCGCGCGCTGCTCCGAAAAGTTTCTGACAGAAATAAAACACAACAAAAACTCCACCACATGAAAAGACTTATAAAACGCTCTTACCTTGCCAAGAAAAGGCGCACAGTTGAAACACAAGGAGTAAAAACGAGGTGTCCGCCAGAGCCATGTTTGTTAAGTTATCTATCCAGCGCGTGAATGAATCGTAGTGCACGAGACGAGCGAGTGTGGGTTTTGGCGAGGAGGAGCGCGCGTAAGAGAGAGAGAGAGAGAGAGAGATGGAGTCGAGTTGCACCAGTCTGCTCCTATTGTACTGTCCTACTACTGCGAGTGGTGAGGATTAGTAGCTTACTACAAAATTTACTAACTGGTTCACCATACGAAACCGTTAAACCTCGATGAAAGTGTTCAGTAGCAGTTGATAGAGCCGAGTTAGCTATACAAAGGTAATGGGTTGGAGTCAAACACACAAACTGTTACCAAATGCCTCAAAATTGTATTTATCGACATGGTTTTATCAAATGCTGTGCTTTTGGACGTTGGTACTATTACAATGGTACACTAATATAGCAATATGGTTGGTTTGGTGTAGAGGGGTGTTGTTAATGGTTGTAGGCGGTTTAGGATAGGGGTTACCGCGAACCCCAATGTGTCACATGTTGATGACAACTTCTGTTGTTATCACCTGGGTGTGTGTACCTACTACTTAACCATATGTTTGGGACAATTTTTTAAGTTGTTTTATTGAAAAAATGCAGACTTATTTCTGTTAAGGTTAGTAAGGTTGATAACTATAGCTGTGTATTAAAACAATGGAAGTCAATGGAATGCCCCTATTTAGGTAACTAAACATACAACTAATAAAGTAGCACAAAGTAGTAGTCCATACTCTCCAGGCATTCAACAGACTTAAAATCAGGTCAATTTTTACTGAAAAACATGTCTTTAGCTTTCAAAGTCAATTTTATTTCCCTATATCCAAACTTGCCATGTTGCTATTGGACACACAACCAATGACATCATTTTACAATGCGGTATAGCAGATTAATTTTTTATTTCATTTTGGATTTTAAAAACTAGGGCAGTCAGAAAGATTTTCAATGAATAACTGCAAAGAATAACAAGATCACACTACTTTTTAATATTTTTTAAACTCTGACAGAAAGTGGAAAAAAGGAAATTTGGGTCAGTTTCATTTAGGGGCTTCCCACAAAAACTAAACTTAAAAGTGCTCTTAGGGGCAGTGGAGGGAAATCACATATGACCAAAGAGGGCAATTAAAATGAGTCAGTCAGAATACTTCTCTCTTTCTTTTACCAAATCCTCTTCTCCATCTTCTTGTCCACAACTCTTCTCCTTTTCTCTAAGACTGTAAGCAATAGTATGCCACCTTAAATCAATACATGCATATTATGTAAATGTCCTTATAGCCTTTCCAAAGTAACATTGTTTAGTTTCCTTTGTACTGTACATGTCTTTTCTGGTAAGTCTATCTTTCAAACTCATCTGTTTGTCTCATACTGGTGATACAGGTTAAAGCAAACAAACACAAATAAACACACACCATGGAGAACAGAACCAACTATGTCATATAATCCACACACATATTAAATGTCACAGACAGAAATTTTAAAAAGTTGTTATTTAAAAATATGTTATTTTTAGCCTGATTTCACAAGAATTCGTACATATTTTACCAGTTGGCTTATTCGTTTGATTTCATATGAAGTGAATCGTACAAAACGATTTTTAGAATAAACTATAATGAAACCCCACCTCTAGCCCCGCCCCTAACCCCAACATCACAGGGGCAATAGCAAATCGTACAAACTCATATGTATGTAGTTGTACAAATTATTACGAATTAATAACGCGTAATTGAAGAAGAAAAAAAATTCCGTCTAGATTAAAAATAACATGTAGTGGTAAGTTGCATTCGAGGAGACCAACAAATATGGTCAGTTTTGATCTGAGGTTTTAGTGTGAACAAGAAGTTATTGCCGGATGAAAATGAAGACATCTTATATAACGTGTCAAAAACTTGTTTGGAAAGACTTTTTTCAGAAAACTTGTTTGTCTCCAACAAAACATAGTTTCTTTGCCAGCATGTCAGATTGTCATGTTATAGCATGACTTTATGTTTCCCAATCCTGTTCTTGAAGGCACCATAACACTAAACATTTTGAATGTCTCTCTTGTTAGACAAACTAGCTTAACATATTGAAGAGCTCTAGTAAAAAAAGCTGATAAAATAATTAACGAGGGTTACATTGGTGAGACATCCACAATGTGAAAGAGCTATCTATATTTTTAAATAATTGCACAAAAGGTTCTTCACAGTGACGCCCAGAGTGTAGTCTGTTTTTTTACATGTTTGTGAACAGACTGATCTCACGGAAAGTCGTGTTATAGTCACAAAAATTTTTATTAATTTATTTGTGTCCATTGTGTCACAAATTTTTTTGTTGTGTCACTCACACAAATTTCTATAAATAGTTTTTCGTGTCATTTTATGTATTGTTTTCTCGTGTTTTTTCCTATTTTCTTACCATTGTGGTTTGGAGTTGGGGTTAGAATCACTTTTTGTTACTTTTTTTTTACCTAACCCAAACCCCAACTCCAGGCGAGAATAGTTTTAAAAGCGGAAGAAAAACATGTAGAAACCAATACATAAAAGTACATCCCAACCTAAACCCCAAGTCTAACCCCAACCCCAAGCGTCGTGCCATGGCATGAAAAACTATTTATACAAATTTGTGCGAGTGACAAAGACAAAGACAGCCTTTTTTGGTATTCCTGTAGGTGGAGGTTAATTAAAAATTCAGAATATATCGCTTGGCATTGTACTTTGAGCATTATAATTTTGCAGGTATTATTTATGCTTTAATAGCAACATTACACACTAACTAAAGTTTGAAAAATGTGATCACGAAAACGGCACCTTTAAAAACATTTTCCTTTAAAAAGACAGCTGTTGAAGTTGAAAAACAACAACACAAAATTCATTCCTACCACAATCCAGGGTCATAGTCTATTAATCGCCCACCATGCACTGCTTTTGTGATTTTCTAAAAAATTGTGTGGTTGAGTGAGACCCCACTGCAGATGTTGAGTTGTGGTAATGATGCACTGTGTGAATTTGTGTGTGTGTGTGTGTGTGTGTGTGTGTGTGTGTGTGTGTGTGTGTGCGTGCGTGCGTGTGTGTGTGTGTGTGTGTGTGTGTGTGTGTGTGTGTGTGTGTGTGTGTGTCTCAAAGTTGTTGTACGTACAAAGACTCAATTCCATGCCCACCAACACCTGCAGACCCCACCTGGATACACCGTCACCCAACACCACCCCTTTAGGCTAACATGACATCTACTGGTATCATTTCTCAATGACACAAAGACAAAAATATTCCATCCTCCTCCTATTGTTATTTCCAGTGTAGCTGCATGTTATCTGCGTCTAATGGCAATTTTGGTTGTTAAAAATAGATTTCCTCCTGATCACAATAATAATAACAGATCTATTGGTTTGGGCAAAGCATGGATGTAACATCATTGAAACCATTTCCAACCTTATTACCTCCTGACACTGAACATAAGTAGATAAAATCTAATGATTGTGGGTTAATGTGATTAGACTGGTGATTCTCCACCTCATAAGGCAGGGCACATGGAGGGCAGCGACTGTCATGCATAACAGCTCCAGTTTCACAGGCTGAGGGGCAGTGTGTGTCACAACAGGGGTGTCAGACTCGCCCCAACCAAATGTTACGACGAAATTTGAGAGTTTGACCGAGAGGGGACCAAACCCCCCTTCTGTAACCTTCTGGGTATGAAAGGTTACTACGGCATTGTCTATGAGCAGGGATTCTCATTGAATATTTGACATTTTTTGTGGTTGTAAGAATGTGGCAAAATGTGAGAGTTAAGCAGTGTTTCCTAGATTTGCCTAAAGCTTCACAATACTGTTCTACTACTTTATATCGGCAGTATTTGTGCAGCTCCTGATGCGCAAAACAGAGAAGACTTAATACATTTGCCAAAATACACAGTACACAGCACACTTTGTGCAAGGCAAAGTGGATTTCTTAGTATTTTTATCATGTTTTCCGATATGAATATCTAAAAATTCTTAAATCAAGATACATTTACTTGAGGAGTAAAATTACCTAAAATATAAAGTCTTAAAAATATGAGTTTCGCCCACTTGAATTTTAAAATAAGAATAAGTTGGAGATAAAATCATTTCCTACCACATTTGCAGATATTGTTTTCTTTATCTAAGCTTTTTTGTTGTTGAGAAAACAAGATCTATTACAGGACAATTTGCTTCTCAAGTAAATGTGTCTTGATTAAAAAAATTAGATATTTGTAACAGAAACAAATGAAATGTGAAATTGCGCTCTTTTAATTACTAAACACTTTAAATGTTTTAATGTTACTAAATACTTTTAATGTTGCTTAATTCAGACATTTATTTCATTTTGAGGTGGGAAATATTCGAAGTCCAAGTTGTCTAGAATGCAAAATAAGTACTCTTAAAGATCCTTTATCCCACAATGCATTTTAAGGATAATGACCTTCCATTTATAGTGTGACAAATTGTCATGTTATCAATCACATATTTATTATGGTGCATGACTTCCAATTGTTACAGAAAATGTAATTTAGAAATACAGAGTTTACTGATCCTGTTTTATCCCCCTGCGACTTATAACCTTGTTGGGACCGCCCTATTTCAGCGAAATCCAGCGTTAAACAAACAAATGCAAAACGCCGATGCTACCCCGAATAAGTAAACTATATCTGTCGTTTCCATAATTCTGGCTTCTTTCTTAAATTTCCCTCACAAACAACAGCATCTTTGGCAACATTGATTACATGTCAGCTCTTGTTTTATGTTGTGTGCGGTATTCCAGTTGAAATGCCCATATAAGGACTTCCACTGTACTTCCAGCACTGAAATTGCCCATAAAAGAAAAAAGCAAGATTGTTATGTATGAATCTCTCATTTAAAAAAAAAAAAATCTGATTCGAACCCTGGTAAAGTGCGTTTAATGAATCTTTCATATGTCTACATGCTTTTTTGACACTTTGCCTATGTTTAACATTACTCTTTAAAGGCGGTGTGTGTGATTTTTGAAAAACACTTTGGAAAAGCGAGTGGGGCTGACTACCAAAACACACTTGTAGCCAATCAGCAGTAAGGGGCGTGTCTACTAACCGACATTGTTGCCTGGGTTGCATATGTGTGGGGCGGGTTTATCAAAAGAAGGTCAGATTCTATTGGGGTAGGGGCATGTTTGTTTAGGTGATTTCAAATATCAACAAAACCCCGCCTTTAACAGTGTTAATAAATCAGAATGAATAAAACAGCTATAGACATCCCCCCCTTTTATTTTATTTTGTCACAATATCAACAAATATTGAACATTTCTTTTGATGTTTCACATTTTGCAGATGTTTTAAAGAGGACATTTCATGAAAAGATCAACCCAGTAACTTAGTTTTGGTAAACCATTCTGTGCAAGCATGTGAAAAAATAGGTCATTGAAATTTGGCTCCCCTTGTGATGTCAGAAGGGGATAATACCGCCCCTTAATCTGCACTATCCAATCACAGCACTGTCATTTAGTGTAGAGATCAGCTCATTTGCATTTTAAAGGACACACCCAAAACAGCTAATTTTGCTCACACCTACAAAGTGGCAATTTTAACATGCTATAATAAATTATTTGGTAATTTAAGCTAAAACTTCACATACGTACTCTGGGGACACCAACGATTTATTTTACATTGTTAAAAGTCTTGTAAAATGTCCCCTTTAAAGTGACTTATATGCAATCTGTTACTAAATGGGTTCACTGGGATTCAAACCCACAACCTTCGCATTGGTAATGCAATGCTCTACCGAATGACCTCATAAGTGCATCTCAATTTATATGCGTGTGACTATTTGATGTAGGATTGCAAGGTGGTCCCTAGAGGTTTTTTCATGAAGTTGTGTAAGTATTTGTATGTGTGGTTTCAGACATTTGGGTTGACCTCTTGTTACAGCTGTTGCCATAGCAGCCTCTAAAGTGGTCTTATTTGAATCACTTTGTGGGACCACCACTGACATACACAAATCTTATTGGTTGAACGTGCAAAGAGCAGAGGGTGGGGCGTCTGTAATAGTGAGGTTTGGTGGGGTCCTGAGAGCGATTTCAGGAAATTGGAAGGACCCAGGTGGCTATTTATAAGGCAGAATGAGGAGTATGGACGCCTTTTAATCACACTTGATCTTTCAGAGTTTGATGCTTTGAAATTGTGGAAATGGTTCTTAATAACCTTTGAGACTCATTTAAATCAGTTAACCATGTCTGGGTACAAAAGGAGGGACATGCTTGTTTACTCAAAATTTAGTGATTTTAATAACTTAGGATGTTTGAAGACAATGTGAGTCAGGGTTGTATGTTAAAGCATTGTGGGTGTTGCCAAAATGGTCGGTTGGTTGCTCCCCTAACATATGGGTCTTTACAAGCCTATGGGACACTTATGTAAGACAAACAGCCAAAACATTTAATTGCAAAAGGACAGTTAACAATACATACAATCTGTAGTGGTGCTTGTTTAAACCCTTTTGCTTTAAGAAAACAAGGATTGGCACAGGTCAACACGCAAGCTCCTGGGGAAATGCTGGGGACATGGTCCCCAATTTCCCCACTTGACATTGGTAACAAAATCAGCAGAACTGTCCCTCCAGCACGAGCCGTGGGCATCAAGCAAGAAAAGCAATTAGAGCTCAGCTGTTCAGGGACATGGTTCGCCATTAAAGCCCAGGAGATAACAAATTCAGCAAACAAATATGGCTAATATTACAGTCCATGAACTACTGACAGCAATGATAGCTGTAAGTGCTGCAGAGGGGCCTGCGGGCTATTACAGTCATTAGCACGCGTGTGAACTGCACCTCAACATACTCAATCTCATTCAGACACTCACTGAGCACAGTCAGAATTCAGACTCTTGAAATTAGACCGGCTCAATGACCAAGACAAAAACTACAGATGGAGTATTTGGTTGGCTGCATATCAAATGGACACAGTAGCAGGTTCCTTCAACACTGCTCACGGCAAACATAACATAAGATGATGAAGCACAACCTAAAAAAAAAACTACGGTACAGAATAAATTCCATATTTGTGATAATCTAATTATAATATTAGGTTTGATTTCAACATTAATTTCAATATTTGACCATCGATATTAACGATATCAAGGTTATATTTTCACAGAATGTTCTCTACATTATGTAGGATGATTTTATATTGGTTTTTACAGGCAGAGTCACATTTTTGACCCATGGCACTCTATAATACCGTAAAGAGCACCTATTATGGCCTTTTTACAAGATGTAATATATGTTTCAGGTGTGGCCAGAATGTGTATGTGAAGTTTCAGCCCAAAATACCTCACTGGTCATATTATAGCATGTCCAAAAAGACCCTAGTGGGGTGGGAGCAAAAACGCGCTGTTTTAATGTCTGTACCTTTAAATGCAAATGAGCTACAGCTCCTTACTTTCTTACAAACATACAGTGAGCGCTTTTAGTTTAAATAGATCTGATTAACTGATATACTTTGGTAATACAGGACTGTAAGTGGGCGGGGCTTTATCAATGTGACCTCACATTGATAAGAGAATCAAAATGGCATGACTAATGAGACTAAATTGGTTTGATGAGGATTAAAAACAAGGAGCGGGTGGATTTTTTTCATCATAGGGTGGTTGTGTTCACACACTGTCAACACACATTGGGCCCTATTTTAACGATCTGAAACGCAAGTGCGAAGCGCAAAACGCAAGTGACTTTGTGGGCGGATCTTGGGCGCTGTTGCTATTTTCCCGGCGGGAGAAATAACTCTTGCGCCAGGCGCAAATCAATAAGGGGTTGGTCTGAAGTAGGTTCATTATTCATAGGTGTGGTTTGGGCGTTACGTCAAATAAACCAATCAGAACGCTATCCAACATTCATTTTAAATGCAAGGGCGCAAGTTCCATGGCGGGTTGCTATTATTATGACGGATATACCAGGCGTACGCCAGGAGCGGTTCACAGCCGAGGAGAGTGACGTTCTTGTAAAAGCAGTCAAAGACAGAGAAGTTGTTTTGTATGGGGATAGGAGAAACCGGCCCAAATCAGTGTAGGTTAAACAGGCGTGAGAGGAAATAGCCACAATTGTCTCATCAGCTGGCATCCCCATCGTTGCGCCAAGCGCTACAATGATGTCAGGAGACGGGGGAATCCCAAGCTTGCCAGCATAAATCGGGCACGCCGTGTAACGGGAGGTGGATCTGCCTCTACACAGACGCCAGCAGAGGACATCGCTGCGTCCACCCTCACCGCTGAAAGGGTTTGGGGGCTTTGAAATCGGACCCAAGAAACGCAAGCAAGGTCCAACCCCAAAGTACACTTACAAATCAAGTTCACATACATTAAGGTTTCTTATGAAAACATTTTAATTATTCTTTACATAAAATAAACGTAATACAGCCACACAACAAACTTATTAAAATATTTAAATCGTTATTTGCATGAGAATTTTTTAATGCAGCCACACAATAAATAAAAACTATCACCACAATGCTCACCACTATGATTTCCCTTATCTCATGTGTTAATATTTTTTATTGTAACAATTTATGATTTGCAAAAATAACTGTTGCATCTGTGTAGATTAGATAAGCAAAGTGTGTGCGCGTTGTGCACGCTATACATTATGGTCAAGCATGCGCCCTAAAAAAAAACATAATGAACCACGCGCAACGCGCCACTGACTTTAGACTACTTTTTTCTGGTCAGTGGCGCAATTGTTTTTTGAAACTGCAAAATAGCATCAAGGATGGTTTACGCCGGAACACGCCTCCTTTTTTTGCGCTGAACCGCCCAGGGAGCGCAAGTTCATTCCCTAGTTTGCCGACGTGCGTCTGTGGAGGGAAAAACCCGCTGTGCGCCGGTGCAAAATACAAATGATACATGCGTCACTGACAAAGTCAATTACACTGGGTGCAAGATAGGGCCCATTATGTCCAAACACCTTGTAAACATGGATTTTGTATAATAGGTGCCCTTTAAAAGTAACATAGTATGACTCTAGCACAACTTTTCAAGCATAGGGCTTTTTGTTTTTGTCACAGGTAAGGGAAAGTTTTCATGATCATCATATGTTTTGGTAATCATCATAAATTAACCTGGTAATAGTATTTACCCAAAATAAAGAAAGATTGTTTCTCTTAGACAGCAATGAATTAAAATGGAGAGCAAATACAAACTTACAAATACAGAAGTCTCTTCTAGAGTTTCCTAAGAAATGTTTTAACCCATTACCTGGCACCGTCCCGTGAGCGTTACTTCAATATTTATCATGTTAATTATCTAATCATGTCACACTATATATATCATTGGAAAGATCTTAGAGTCAAGAATACATCTTTCAACAGTGTTTTATAAAATAAATTATTTAGGGAGAGTAATCCATTCATTTCCGAAAAGAGTATGCCTCAAAACATTTATATTTTGACGTGAAACTTTTTCATTTTTATAATTATAAATATGTATTTTATTGCATTATTTATTATTTCAAACTATGGGCACATGTCTGCTGTCAGCGCTGAAACCACTCCCACTAATCTAATAAAAAAAATCTAATTAAAGTCTTTAGGATTACTTGGAAATTAAATGCAGGTGTGTTTGATTTGGGTTGGAACTAAACTCTGCAGTACAGTGGCCCTCCAGGACCCAGGGTTCCCCACTCCTGCCCCAAACAAATAAATGCTTGCGGGCCAGGCTCTGTGGCTCCAGTGTGTCATCGAGCCACCATTTTAGCCCCGCCCACATAACCATGAACACAAAAATTACTGTGTAACTCTGTGTAACTAAACACTGTGTAAGCAATGTATTTATAATGTGTTTAGAATCAATTCTCTGAAATGAATTTACAAAGACTTTAAGATACTACATCAGATTATTATATGAACATTTCAGAATTCAGATCAAATTATATAAGCTTTGATGTGCAAATTCATTTTAAAGCTTGATATGACTGTATGTCGACAATAAACTAATTTGCACATTTGCATTTTTTATATAAGAAAACAAAAATATGTAACCTAACCAATAATAAACCAGTAATGTATTATTACCATGGTGCTTTTTTATCAGTTTTTGTCTTACATTTTTGGAACATCAACCCTGTAACTCTTAAGATAAACCTATTTTGTGCAATGCTTTATTTTATTTTATTTTATCATGCTTATCAGATTGCGTGTCTATATCTTAGTGCAGTGCAGACAGTCAGGGCTATAGGGGTGTTGGCAAAAAAACGTGGACTGATTTCATGGATAGTTTATGCCAGTTTCACATGGTAGCCCATAAGAGGGGAGCAGCTGCTATATGGGTGGAGACAAGAGAACAGAGCAGGGGAGTGGAAGAGAGACAACAGCTGTCAAAAAATTTAATTTATAAGACCAAAAAGCAATATGTGTAAAAATGCAGTTTTTGGGGGAACCATGAATTGTGCAAATACTGTGTATATATTTGTTTGCACTGCAAGTAACGAAGGACAAGCAAGAGGAAACTTGATTTTAGATTATTTTTTCAATGCATGTCTGTGCAAAACCCACAATGCTTGCATGATGTGGGTGGTTGTCATGGCGATGATACAGAGTTGCTTTGATACCCCGATGGGGCAGTGCAGTTGCTAGAGTACTGCGGGTGGTTGCTAGGGTGTTGTTAGGTGGTTGCTATACTGGATCAAGTAAAAAAAGAAAACCACCCCAAGTCTCTTTATATTCTGGTCTTTAAAACGGCTTTGGTCTTTCCTTCGACATAAATCTTTGGCAGTCCCATTTTGTATGTCCCTGTCAACAACCAGCTGTGTGTTGTGCGAATGGATAAAGTAGAACAAAGGATTTCAAATTTTCTGCAGGCTTGACTTGTTTCGATTCAACATTAAAGAGCCCTGCTAAATGTTATGTTAATACTTGATCCTTGTAGGTGGGGACAATCCAACAAGCAGAAAAGTCCCTGTATACAATTTCATCTTTGTGAATAGCATTTGCTGTCAGAGAGAGACATGCTCCTTCACAAGGGGGGCAAAACGGTCCGTGTTTTCTTGAGATTGGCATAATCTGTCACTTGACTTCTGCATTGGAAAGAAACAGCTAGCAGCCACAGATTTGGCTCGTGCGTTTATTTGATAAGAGCTTTGCCAAAATGAGGCAGCTTTTCAGAAATGTCATTTTGTTAGGGGGTTGGGAGGCCTTATGCGGTCGTAGGGAGGTCTCATTAGATACTTCCTTTAGGGCAATCTCACATATAAGATAAATCATAAATTACTAGTGTGAGCCTTGATGGTTTTTTAGAGTCTTAATGTGATAAAGACTTTCATTAGCTACGGCAATTCACAGTCTCAACATTAACATAAAGAGTAGATAATGAATTTCCCTCAAACTGTGTTTTGGGTGAGATACAGTATGTTAGCTGATCAGCTTTGCATACAATAGGTCTGCATAGATTAGGCTCAGGCTACACAGAATTATGGAGTCTCTTTTATGTTGAATGTTGAAATTTCATTCAAATAATTTGAATTGGGGACACCACACACACTTTTAAAACTAAAGGTTATTTAATTGCTCAACGCTATAAAGTTCCATAAAATAGGGCTCAGATGCAAAAGCTGCTAAATGTTAAACTTGGGTCCGTTGTGAGTACTTGAACCTGAATACAACACGAATATGCACCCATGGCATCACAGCTCCCCCTTATGTGTGGTGCAGTTTTTTAAGTTTTACATTTTCAATTCTGACTTTCATCATTTGATGATTTAGATTTTGCAGCTGTTTAATAAAGTCTTGTCCTAAAAAGTAGATTTTTGTAGAAGTGGAGGTTTTTGCCAAAAAAGCTTGCATGCACTTAAAGGGTTTTGCAGCGAAGAACAGACATTTAGTGATTTAGTAAAGTCTTGTCCTAAGAAGTAGATTTTTTTAAAAAAGTGGAAAAAAGCTTGCATGCACTAAGAGGGTTTTGCAGTGAAAGGCAGACATTTAGTAATTTGTTACGGTTTAATAAAGTCTTGTCCTAAGAAGTAGATTTTTTTAAAAAAGTGGAAAAAAGCTTCCATGCACTTAAAGGGTTTTGAAGTGAAAGACAGACATTAAGTGATTTTGCAACTGTTTAATAAAGTCTTGTCCTAAGAAGTAGATTTTTGTTGAAGTGGAGGTTTCTGCCAAAAAAAGTTTGCATGCACTTAGAGGGTTTTGCAGTGAAAGGCAGACATTAAGTAATTCGCAACTGTTTAATAAAGTCTTGTCCTAAGAAGTAGATTTTTGTAGAAGTGGAGGTTTTTGCCAAAAAAGCTTGCATGCACTTAAAGGGTTTTGCAGCGAAGAACAGACATTTAGTGATTTAGTAAAGTCTTGTCCTAAGAAGTAGATTTAAAAAAAAAAGTGGAAAAAAGCTTGCATGCACTAAGAGGGTTTTGCAGTGAAAGGCAGACATTAAGTGATTTTGCAACTGTTTAATAAAGTCTTGTCCTAAGAAGTAGATTTTTTTTTTGAAGTGGAGGTTTCTGCCAAAAAAAGTTTTCATGCACTTAGAGGGTTTTGCAGTGAAAGGCAGACATTAAGTAATTCGCAACTGTTTAATAAAGTCTTGTCCTAAGTAGTAGATTTTTTTAGAAGTGGAGGTTTTTGCCAAAAAAGCTTGCATGCACTTAAAGGGTTTTGCAGCGAAGGACAGACATTTAGTGATTTAGTAAAGTATTGTCCTAAGAAGTAGATTTTTTTAAAAAAGTGGAAAAAAGCTTGCATGCACTTAAAGGGTTTTGCAGTGAAAGACAGACATTAAGTAATTTGTTACTGTTTAATAAAGTCTTATCCTAAGAAATATATTTTTTTTAAAAGTGGAAAAAAGCTTGCATGCACTTAAAGGGTTTTGCAGTGAAAGGCAGACATTAAGGGATTTTGCGACTGTTTAATAAAGTCTTGTCCTAAGAGGTAGATTTTTTTAGAAGTGGTGTTTTTTGCCAAAAAAGCTTGCATGCACTTAAAGGGTTTTGCAGCGAAAGACAGATATATAGGGTTTTTGCAACTGTTTAATAAAGTCTTGTCCTAAGAGGTAGATTTTTTTTAGACGTGGAGGTTTTTGCCAAAAAAGCTTGCATGCTTTTAGAGGGTTTTGCAGCGAAAGACAGACATTTAGTGATTTTGCAACTGTTTAATAAAGTATTGTCCTAAGAAGTAGATTTTTTAAAGAAGTGGTCAAAAAGTTTGCATGCCCTTAGAGGGTTTTGCAGTGAAAGGCAGACATTAAGTAATTCGTAACTGTTTAAAAAAGTCTTGTCCTAAGAAGTAGATTTTTTTAGAAGTGGAGTTTTTTGTCAAGAAAACTTGAATGCACTTAAAGGGTTTTGCCATGAAAGACAGATATTTAGGGATTTGCAACTGTTTAATAAAGCCTTGCCCTAAGAAGTAGATTTTCTTAGAAGTGGTTTTTTTGCCAAAAAAGCTTGCATGCACTTAAAGGGTTTTGCAGCGAAAGACAGACACATTTGTTAAATACGAATGTAATGACTAAAGTGACATTTGTGAAAATAAGGCATTTCAATTACTGACTAATAACCTTTTTATTGCCACTTAAGTGAAATTACTGAACCTAAACATCAGAGCCTGATAAAAGTAAATGCTCATTTAAAAGAAAACATGTCACTAGTTAGAGGGCTTTGCATCTGAACTCTTCAAATATTAAAAGATAAATAATAAGAACCTTTCCCATTTCTCTAGGATGCCCGTTTCCATGGCATTGCTGTGAAATCCCCCTTTGGCACATTTAAAGAGTTAAGGATGTTAGGATGGGATCTGAAATGAAATGCCTGGATGAGGGAATTTACTCAAATGCAGTTCAAATTCAACACACTCAGACATTAGTCCTACAGTAATTTTGTGTACTCCTGCTTTGTAAGATACGTTTAATTTTACCAAAAGACGAAACATATTTTATTCAGGATACCTTTGTTTGCTACTCTAGATTCATTTACTTCAAACACTGATGCTGACCAACCTTGTCTGTGCTTGCTAAGTTAAGATTAAATTGTAATAGATTCATTTTGTATAACAATGCAAAATGTGTTTTACTAGGGATGCTTGGACAAATTAATTACAGTAATCTAATTTAATCTTAATTACAGTGATGTTTTAATTACTGGAAAAATGTAGCAGACAAAATTATTTCAAACTTGTGTAACCCGAGGCAGCCGAGCAGGAGATGACATGAATCAAATTACTGACATATCATAGTGCATATGCTTTGTTAAAAAAATGATGTGAATGACAAAATACAAGATGAAAGACTTACGGCCTAACTATGTCTGAAGTTCTGACACAAAAATGACTTCACACATGTCAAAACACATGTTAAAAGTGTTTGCCTTTAAGTTACAAAAATACTACAGTATTAAATTTCTTTGTTTCATGCCCAATAAAAAGTAAATGCGAAACATTTAAAGGAAAACACCACCATTTTTCAATATTTTACTATGTTCTTACCTCCTTTTAGATAAATTAATACATAGCTATGTTTTTTCAATGCATGCACTTAATCTTTGTACAGCGCGTCGTGAATGTGTTAGCATTTAGCCTAGCCCCATTCATTCCTTAGGATCCAAACAGGGATGAATTAAGAAGCCATCAAACACTTTTTATTATGTGCCACCACACAAAACATGGAAGTGTTTGGTGGCTTCTAAATTAATCTCTGTTTGGGTATTAAGGAATTAATGGGGCTAGGCTAAATGCTAACACATTCACAATGCGCTGTACAAAGATTAAGTGCATGCATTGAATAAAGATGTATTTATTTTTCTAAGTTGAGGTAAGAACATAGTAAAATATTGAAAAACTGTGGTGTTTTCCTTTAAGTGATTTAGACTCGAATTTCCTAAAACCGAATCTGTTTTCTTTGGCATAAATTTGTTTGTTTGTTCCAAACATTAACCCCAGTAATTTAGTATTTTATTTTTATTACCAGTTTTTTTTTAAGTGTACTAGTTAACATGATTAAACATGCAGCGGTTTTTTTTCTGTACATACAGTATCAGAAAAATACTTCTGGTCAACTTTTTTTATTTTTTGGTTTTATTCCAAACCACATAGCTTAGATGGTATTGGCTGCTATATATTATCATTCCAAAGTAGGGCAAGTCTTAAAATGACTTCCACTAGATGCCATAATTCTACAGATGGTATCGGCCTGAAGGCATTGCATTGTTGACATAATTGTTTTTTCTAAGTTTCAAAATGATGGGTCTTTGGCCTTTATACATGTGCATGCAGAGCGTAGCATGCAAAAATGAAAACTATTAAGTAGGAGACAGCCAGTTGTTGCGAGGGATAGTTTTGCTTTGATGTTTTGCTTTAAGAATACTCACAGCTAATGTTAAGTAACAGACCACCATCTTAAAATTTTAACAAAGACCCTACTCCACCCAACACACCCAATTCTATCACACATCCATACACAAAAGAAATGTGTAAATCCACATTAAATAAACCAACCAAATGTGATTTCGTTTTCACTAATGTTCAGACAGACGTTTGTGCCCCCTCCATCCCCCCCGTGTCCTACGCTTTGTGTTGCTTTGTACACTCTTGTTGGAAGGGTGCCAGTAGGGTTGTCATTAAGAGTCCTTTGTTATGTCTGAAGAAGGATAATTTGTTCAGCAGGATTTTGCTCTATACACCCCTCAATAGACCCCAAACCTCTTTAGAGTTGCCCATTACTGCCGTTGGCCCTCCCCGGTAGTGTTTTGATGGGTAGAGGTGTACGTATTCACATCCACACCCGTATTATTGCTCTTTTGAAACTTTATGCTGACTGGTGTTGGTGTGATGCTGGTCTTGCTGGTTAAGGATTGTTCCTAAAAACAAAATGATATGAAAACCCAGCTAAAGTAATTTTGTACAGCACACAAATGTCAGAGTTTTGTGAAAATGACCCGTTGGATCAAGGTGGCCTAGTTGGCAAACTAGTTGGGACACTAGCATCCAAAGCTGGAGAACACCCAAAGCACAACATATGCTGATGGCCAGATATGCTGACTTTTCAGTGTCTTAAATCAAAGCAAACAGAGATAGGAATACTTGGATCATCATCTTCATATTTTATTCAAACACAACATTTCCTAATCCTTTAAAGATGTCACTGAAATAGATATCTTTTCATTCGATGTTAAAGGCGAACACCACCGTTTTTCAATATTTTACTATGCTCTTACCTCAGCTTAGATGAATTAATACATACATATCTTTTTTCAATGCGTGCAATTTTAATCTTTGTACATCATTTTTAAATGTATTAGCATTTAGCTTAGCCCCATTCATTCCTATGGCTCCAAACAAAAGTTTTATTTTGTGCCACCATACTTACTCGTATAACTACTCGTGTAACAGTCTTTAACTGTTGGGGAAAACATGGAAGTGTTTGGTGGCTTCTAAATTCATCCCTGTTTGGGGCCATAGGAATGAATGGGGCTAGGCTAAATGCTAACACATTCACGAGGAGCTGTCCAAAGATGAAGTGCACGCATTGAAAAAAATAAGTATGTATTAATTATTCTAAGTTGAGGTAAGAAGATAGTAAAATATAAAAAAAGGTGGTGTTTTCCTTTAGTGTTTGTGGAAACCGTTAGATTGCAGCATCTCTGCATGTATTTTACTACCTGGTGCCAATATGTTATATTTAGCATTGAGGAACATAAAAGACGTCGTATACGGAGATTTGGGCTTCTCTGAGCCCATGGAGCCGTGGAGAAGGTGACCTCTCCCTGACTGCGCCGGGCTGTCGTTCTAAAGAAGAACAAACAGTCTGCCACCAGCTGTCTTCCAGAATATGCCAAGACTGCTCTCCCTCCCACAATGCAACCCTGTTGCTCGTGGCCAGAAGGCCAAGGGATGGGCTCGCTGGTGGAAATGCTCCTCACCCGGATTTTTGGAGGGATTATAAAGCTGCCTGGGAGGCCATG
This sequence comes from Paramisgurnus dabryanus, assembly GCF_030506205.2. Taxonomy (NCBI): domain Eukaryota; kingdom Metazoa; phylum Chordata; class Actinopteri; order Cypriniformes; family Cobitidae; genus Paramisgurnus; species Paramisgurnus dabryanus. The sequence goes on along the minus strand of NC_133341.1, from coordinate 42,971,696 downwards.
AATATCTCTCAGCTTTTCCAACAACAATGTAATTGAATTTACATTTGCTTTAATTGTTACATCACCTAAAGGATTATTAGGAACACCTTTTCAATTTCTCATTATTGCAATTATCTAATCAACCAATCACATGGCAGTTGCTTCAATGCATTTAGGAGTGTGGTCCGGGTCAAGACAATCTCCTGAACTCCAAACTGAATGTCAGAATGGGAAAGAAAGGGGATTTAAGCAATTTTGAGCGTGGCATGGTTGTTGGTGCCAGACGGGCCTGAGTATTTCACAATCTGCTCAGTTACTGGGATTTTCACGCACAACCATTTCTAGGGTTTACAAAGAATGGTGTGACAAGGGAAAAACATCCAGTATGCGGCAGTCCTGTGGGTGAAAATGCCTTGTTGATGCTAGAGGTCAGAGGAGAATGGGCCGACTGATTCAAGCTGATAGAAGAGCAACTTTGACTGAAATAACCACTCGTTACAACCGAGGTATGCAGCAAAGCATTTGTGAAGCCACAACACGCACAATCTTAAGGCGGATGGGATACAACAGCAGAAGACCCCAACAGGTACCACTCATCTCCACTACAAATGGGAAAAAAAGGCTAGAATTTGCACAAGCTCACCAAAATTTGACAGTTAAAGACTGGAAAAATGTTGCCTGGTCTGATGAGTCTCGATTTCTGTTGAGACATTCAGATGGTAGAGTCAGAATTTGGCATAAACAGAATGAGAACATGGATCCATCATGCTTTGTTACCACTGTGCAGGCTGCTGGGGGTGGTGTAATGATGTGGGGATGTTTTCTTGCCACACTTTAGGCCCCTTAGTGCCAATTTGGCATCGTTTAAATGCCACGGCCTACCTGAGCATTGTTTCTGACCATGTCCATCCCTTTAACCACCATGTACCCATCCTCTGATGGCTACTTCCAGCAGGATAATGCACCATGTCACAAAGCTCGAATCATTTCAAATTGGTTTCTTGAACATGACAATGAGTTCACTGTACTAAAATGGCCCCCACAGTCACCAGATCTCAACCCAATAGAGCATCTTTGGGATGTGGTGTAACTGGAGTTTCGTTCCCTGGATGTGCATCCCACAAATCTCCATCAACTCTATCAATATGGGCCAACATTTCTAAAGAATGCTTTCAGCACCTTGTTGAATCAATGCCACGTAGAATTAAGGCAGTTCTGAAGGCGAAAAGGGGTCAAACACAGTATTAGCATGGTGTTCCTAATAATCCTTTAGGTGAGTGTATATATTTGTGTATTAATACATAATTACAAACAATACACACACACACATATTATGCAAACACAAACTTTTATTAAGTATGCAATTAATCCCGATTAATCGTTTGACTGCCCTAATTCAGATCCAGACTCATTTATCTCACAAAATCACAGATTGAGGCATAAAACATGTTGATGACCCCTTCGTATGAGCATCACATTCACAGCTTTAGTAAACTCGAAAGTGCCGTTTTGGGAAGAAATTCCATTTTTGGCTTAGATCAATAGTGTATCATGGGGTTTTGTTTCATGTAACTTTGAAGCCCTGCATCAAATGATTCAAACAGCCCCAAAGTTTGATGCAAACCCACTGGGACACGAAGTGGGCCGTGCTCTGTGTGAAGCAAAGATTTTAACAACACCAAAACTCAACTGTACAACAAAATAAACACTCTGTATCACATAGCCTCTTTTCATCGACTTATTTGGGAATATCAAAGATATCCATGCATTATTGGTCAGAAAAAATGTCCAAAACACTATATGTACCCCACTGTCACTATGCAGTACCCTTTAAAAAGGTCATAATATGTACCATAAGATATGCATACTTTTGGTACCAAAATGTATCTTTGAGGTACTAATAAACTCGAATATAGGTACTAATATGAGGTGTAGGGGAACAGCCCCATTGACACATGTTTTGGCCCTTCTTTCTGATAGTACTTGTACGGATTAAAAATGGCATAAGTGTTTAACCCTGACCTGGATTTAAACACATATATAATCTATATGCAGAATTGATTTATTCTGACAGCATGAAGTAAAGTTGCTGTTGCAAGCAGGCCTTTCTCTATTGATTCCTTGCATAAGCCGCTCGGCTATAATGATGTCTCGCCCAGTCTGATTTTACCTTAAAACATACTAAAGTTTTAATGCGGCAGAACCTACGCCTCACGAATCCTCGCGCAATTATCTGGTATTCATGAACCGAGAGGGAAGCAAAAGTTTCATATAATTATTTGAGAGCGAAACGAAACGGATTCGGTCGTTTTCTCTTTCCCCATTTGTACCACGAGAGAATAAAAAATAGCTTTGAACTTCATACGCTCAAGCTTGTTTGCCTCTGGTGGAGTCTTTCATGCTCATGGTCGGGCGTTCTCAAGGCAGAAGTGCATATTTTATTTATTCTTCACTGCAGTACTTTCTTATGTCGTTAGGGTCAAGAGATGAAATAACCTTTGATATTTACTTTAAAAAAAACTAACTTTCCTTATAAGATTCTCTGAATGTGAACCGAGTCAAATGTCAAGTAGTAACATAAAGCCTCTTTGTTGACCTGCTGCACACATACTAAAACTCAATCTTTCAATCTTTTGTGTTGTTTGACAGTGACATTTATGGGTTTCGGTGTGTGCAAATGTAGTCAATCGGTCTTAATCAACAGATCGCAGCTTTAACCTTATTAAATTCAGCTTGGTTCCACTCTGATGTTCTCTAATAACTCATCACCTCGGTATCTCGAGGCTCAGGCCGGGCTTTTTGACTCCAGCTTGTTAGTGCTGTGTCTGTGTGGAGATAAGAGGTCCTTATTGGTAGACCCCAGTAATCTGACATGGCAGTGTGGGGGGATTGAGGGCCGTCTGTCTGGATTGTGACGCCACCGTCCAGCCTGACGTGTCGCCCCAGCTGCTCTCAATATACGCCTTTAATGAGTGATGAAAGAAGCAGACGTGGAGCCGGACAGGTCGGAGTGCCTCTCTCGCCTCCGTTCCATGTCATAATTCACGCCAGCCAATCTTTCACTGTCTCATGCACGTCTTTCAGACCTTGTTTTAATGCATGCCCTCAAGCAAATCAGAATTCTGCACTGTCCAAGCTATGATTCATTTTTACATATGAATAGCACAATCCTTGGGGATTTCAAGCTTGGACAGGGAAAAAAAATGATATAAAGGATATTTACAAAAAAAAAAATTCACATTCAGTAAACCATAACCTTACTGTTATATATTTTATTATTGATCATTTCAAGATTTGACTTTTATTTTTGTTTCCAGACAGTAAATGCAGTTTTATTGAGGTTTTTTTTTTTTGCTTGAAGCATAAACGTCAACACATTTAAAGGGGACATTTCACAAGACTTTTATAAGATGAATAATAAAGCTTTGGTGTCCCCAAATTACCTATGTGAAGTCAAAAGACCATATAGTTAATTTATTATAGCATGTTAAAATCGCCACTTTGTAGGGTTGAGCAAAAATTTGTTTGTTTTGGGTGTGTCCTTTAAAATGCAAATGAGCAGTGCCGTGGTGGATGAATAGTGCAGAATAAGGGGCAGTATTATTATAATAAGATCCCCTTCTGACATCACAAGGGGAGCCAAATTTTAATGACTTATTTTTTCACATGCTTGCAAAGAATGGTTTACCAAAACTAAGTTACTGGGTTGATCTTGTTCAAATTTTCTAGTTTGATAGTAGCACTGTGGACCAAATTATAACTTGGAAAAAGTCAGATTTTTATGATATGTCTCCTTTAAATGTAAAAAAATAATAATAATAAACATAATCTTGCATTTATTGAAATTAAGTGAGGAGTGGCATGGCCTTGTTCCTATAGTTAAATAACAGCCATGCCGTTTTTGCTTATAATGTGTATCTTAAAAGGATAGTGCACCCAAAAATGAAAATTCGGTCATCATTTACTTACTCTCGTGTTGTTACAAACCTGTATAAAGTTCTTTGTTCTGCTGAACACACAAGAAGATATTTTAAGAAATGTTTTTAAACAAAACAAACCAATCATAAGCCCCATTCACTTTCATAGTAGGAAAAATAATACTATGGAAGTGAATGGAGCTCATGAACGGTTTCTTTACAAACATTCCTCAAAATATCTTCATTGGTGTATCTTCAAATTATAATTTTATCATAAAAAGTGATTAATGATGAAATTATCTTTTTGAGGTGAACTATCCCTTTAATTATACTCTATAAAAAGTCATATTATTCCTTATGGAAATTGTTTCAAGGATGTTTTACTGGGATTTTTGTAATAAAAGAAATATATAAATTGGTTGACTTCCCTATTTTCACACACTAGATTTGCACTTAAAGGGGACATATCATAAAAATCTGACGTTTTCCATGTTTAAGTGCTATAATTGGGTCCCCAGTGCTTCTATCAACCTAGAAAATGTGAAAAAGATCAACCCAGTAACTTAGTTTTGGTAAACCATTCTCTGCAAGCATGTGAAAAAATAGGTAATTGAAATTTGGCTCCGCTTGTGATGTCAGAAGGGGATAATACCGCCCCTTAATCTCCACTATCCAACACAACACTGCCATTTAGTGCAGAGATCAACTCATTTGCATTTTAAAGGACACACCCCAAAAACGTCACATTTCTGATTACACCTACAAAGTGGCAATTTTAACATGTTATAATAAATTATCTATATGATATTTTAAGCTAAAACTTCACATAGGTACTCTGGAGACACCAAATATTTATTTTACATCTTAAAAAAAGTCAGTGAAATGTCCCCTTCTTTAGTAGTTCTTAAGATATATAAGTGTACTTCTCTGTGCTATTTTAAAACACCACGAATATAAACTAAAATCTGCTAAAAATGTATTTACGTACTACTTGTAGCATTGAACCTATCTTTGTATGAAAGTTGGGTTCAAGTTTAATAAAAGTGTTAACAAAATATTTTTTTTAATACAGAGGTAGTATGTTAAAAGCATATTTTAGACTCAAAATAGCACAAATAAGTACACTTAGATATCTTAAGAACATATTAAGAAGGACTAAAAAAAGAGTTTTTAGTATATCAAGTACTTTAAAGAAGTGTCCTTTTTTTCACCCGAGTCTCCTTTTATACTAATCTCTTACAGCACGTATTGATGATTTTGTTCATGCACAAAACAGCTTCATAATAAAAACACAAAATCGTTTTATTGTTATTTACAGTTATGGTCAAAACAAGATCTAAAATCCTTAAATTTCTACTTTTGAGCTGACTCTTAAAATCTTTAAATAGCGTATTTAAAAGACAAAAATTTTAGACCCTCCACTTCAGGGGAGCGATTGGGCACTGTACATTTCAATGTGAACTTGACACTTTTATCCTCTAAACTCATCAAGACTTTTCCAAAACTTGATGTTTAGGTGTAAAGACAGTCAGGCTGAAAAGACATAAGTTTGGGCCTGTTAAATTTGGTATAATCTAATGCAGACCTGACTGTATTGAACATCAAAGGAATCAAATCGTAAATGGGAAAACCCAGTGACTGAAAATGGGAGAGATGGACCTCATATTAAACAACAAAGGAAAATCCCCTGATTACAAATGTATTGCTTTGAACCTGGACTGACAACGCCATCTGTATGATAATGCAATTGTGCTAGTCTTCGCATAATTCACTTGCACACCACCTCCCCCTGGTGGATAGATCATGTCAATACATCTTACTTCTAACCAGAAACTTATGTGTATGATTGTTCCTTGAAAGCATCAAGCATTGTGTAAACCATCAAACTTTATCCAGTTCCTTACTCTGCTTGCTTATCTTTCCCATAACATCCTGGAGTTGGCCCACAGTCTCCATCATGTACCGGATGCTGTCTTGGACATTTCCCATGCCCTCCCGTCTCCACGAGACACGCAGCTCCTCTATCCATCTCAGGACCTCATCCAGTTGTTTTTGCGTCTCCTTCTGCTCCTCAAGCTCAGCGAGAAGCGCTTGCTTGGCGCAAACGTCTGCTTCATAAGCCTGCTGCAGTTTTGCGATGGAGCCCTGCAGCTTCATGAGGTCTTCTTTGCCTTCAGGATATTTCTGGTGAAGCTGGTCATCGGGAAGTAGGACATTGGGAGGAATGTTGAGAACGCGGTCCATCAGCATCCCTTTCATGCGCTGAAACATGACTTCAAAGCGCTCCTGGAGGAACCGGCGCAGCTTCTGGGTGCTCTCTCGAGCCGTCAGTCGGAGCTCTGCCGAAGGCTCCTGTCCTGGACTCAACCTTTTAACGAACACGGACTCAACAGCGACCAGTATGTGGTTGAGGGAGTCCCGAAAAGCATTGTAGATTCGTAAAGTGCAGGTCTCAGGAGTGAAGCCGAAGAACTGCGCTTCGTAAAGCTGAAGGGATTCAGATCCCTGTGAAACTAGAAACAAATGAGGTAACGTTACAAGTTTAGTATTCACCATGTGAAAATATATTAAGAGACACAAATACAGTACTATAAATATATTGGTCTGGCTACATCCCTACTATTATTTTTACAGCTTGTATTATGTACAAGCTTTAATGTATTTCCTATGAAATAGGATGCATTAGATATATTATAACCTTTCTATAATCTTTAATTGCTACTTTTTCTTTTCTTTTTATTCCATTAGATTATAATCTATTTATAATGACAATAAAATTAGCAGTAATACTAAGACTTACATTTTCTATCATATATGATATAGGCCTACATATTAAATATTTGAATATAAATATTTAAATAAATATATGAAGCGTTATACAAACAAACTTAAGCTGGATTTTTTTTATTCATACGTTTTTATGGTTTGTTCTGCAACGTATTTTATGTTGAGGTGCTTTACAACAATGCAAAAGAGTTTTAAAAAAAAATCGCTACAGCAATAACGTTAGTTGAATTAAACTGAAAAGTCAACAAGTTACTGAAAACCGGGTAATGTTACGCTAAAACGTTTAGTTAAACATTAAATGACAAAACATAAGACATAAGTGTTTAAGACTGTATATTTAATGTCAATATTGTCTAGAAGTGGGTTGTAATTAATATAAAAGGCCAAAAAAGCTGAATATATTGTTTACCTCCACTTTCTGTCATCTCGGTAGCCCGCGCGCATTTCAATCCTCTTCGTGTGTCAATACACGCACGTACACGTACACAACAGCGCCCCCTAGTAATCAGGAGCCTACAGGAAAAATGCGTATAAATATTAATAGTTTAACCCTTTTGACATTTAAACCAGCATCGAGTAAAATCGATGATTTCTGCATTTTGTAAAAATACTACGTTTTTGTTTCACAATTCGTTTGATCGGCTTTTAAAATAAACTCCAAAATTTGCACACGTCTGATGACAACTTTCGCCGACCAATAGAAAAATGCCATACGTTCATTGCCTGGGAAATTGTAATGATTGACACCTCAAATAACCAATCAGAGACAGAAGATTTTCAAGTCCTGGCGAATGAGAAACGTCGAGTGCTGAAATGACCGCCCTCATTCGCTCGGAGAGTCAATGACGTGTCAGGAAGGTGCCGGAAGCGCCGCTGTCGCTTCAAAAATGGCTTACCAGACAATCCGACAGGAATATTTTCAGATTCCTATCGTTACCAGAGCTTATACCACCGCTTGCGTACTCACAACAGCCGCCGTGGTGAGTAAATACATGATTCTTTCATTCTTAAATGAGTCTTAAACGCTGCTTGTTTCGAGGTTACGTCCACGTACCGTTAAAACAGGGCTGGCATCCCCTGGCGTTAGCAGTACATATGAACACAGAAAGCTTAATTTAATTATTTCTGTTTGAAGAGATAGATATTTGTGTTTAAGCGTCAAATAGTTTGGCTTCTAGTTTGACAGTCTAGTGTGCTTGTTGCTTCCTGCGTTACGTCCACTGAACTGTCATGCACTGATAGTTAAACCTCAAAGTGATGCTATCAGTAACTTTTTAGGTTCAGTAATTGTTTTAAATAACCTGTTTATCTATAACATGTTCAATATGTCATCTTACCTGATGGTAATGTTAACTTTTTGTTTACAGCAACTAGAACTCATCACACCTTTTCAGCTTTATTTCAACCCAGACTTAATATTAAAGAATTATCAGGTAAGTGTTGGTTTGATTTTAGTCCTACTCATTGTGTAATATAATAAACAATATCTTGTTTTTTTTCTTAAAGTAATTCCAAATATTTTCTCATGGACAGGTATGGCGGTTAATAACCAACTTCCTGTTTTTCGGTCCGGTTGGGTTCAACTTCTTATTCAACATGATATTTTTGTATCCTTCCTTATTATAATATTATTCATTTGTAGCCAGTTAATAAATGTATCCAATCCGTGTATGCATGAGGACCGAAGTTTTTGTTTATGAAGGTTATGTTCCTTAATCTGAGCGCCACAGGTACCGGTACTGTCGGATGTTGGAGGAGGGCTCCTTCAGAGGCAGAACCGCTGACTTTGTCTTTATGTTTCTCTTCGGTGGCCTTCTCATGACTGTATCCTTTAACTTTGTGTTGAATTGCTGGTGTGGGACTCTCCAATGTTTTTATGCAGGCATATTTACACACTGAAAGAATATCACAAAACCAGCCAAGAATATGTCCTCTTACAGTGCCCTCTATAAGTATTGGGAAAGTAAAGACAAAATGTATGTCTCCTACTGTCTCAATGCTGGACTTTATGCATCTTTTAAAGAGGACATATGAAGAAAATCTGACTTTTTTCATGTTTAAGTGCTATAATTGGATCCCCAGTGCTTGTATCAACCTAGAAAATGTGAAAAAGATCAACCTGGTAACTTAGTTTTAGTAAACCAATAGGTCATTGAAATGTGGCTCCCATTGTGATGTCAGAAGGGGATAATACCACCCCTTAATTTGCACTATCCAAACAAAGCACTGCCGTTTAGTTTTTTGCATTTTAAAGGACATACCCAAAACGCACATTTTAAAATTATTATAATCCATTATCCATATGGTATTTTGAGCTAAAACTTCACATACGTAGTCTGAGGGCACCAAATATTTATTTTACATCTTAAAAAAGTTTGTGAAATGTCCCCTTTAAGGTTTAGACATTTCTTGACTCCACAGCAAACAAAGCAGTTTTCCCCTTTTGTCCCAATACTTACTAGTGGGCATTATATTTGCAATTTTTTTCTATTTATCCACCTTTCAAATAAATAAATAAAATGGTCACCTTTTAAATGTGCTATATTTTGAATATTAAAATGAAGCCTATTTTTGTAAAAAAATATATATATATATTTTTTCATCAAAATTAAATCACTAATTCCTGAAAAAAAATCTTTAAAAATAATTATATTCGTTCGTTTATTATTGCATATTTGGAATAATAAAAAAGTCGTCAGAAAAGTGGTAACCAAAATGATAAACCAGCCAAGTCTTATATTTTAACTATGGCTGTCAAAAGATTAAAAACTCTATTAAAATATACATGTAAATTTTCTTTAATACATACCTGCATGTGTGTGTATTTATATATACAAAATAATTACACACAGTGCGCACACACATTTATTATGCAAAAACAAACTTTCAGAGAACCCTCCTTTCTAGCAGTAGCACAACAGATGATGTTATACAGAGAGTGGGTTTCCTTTATTTCAAGTCATCTTAATAAAAAACCTTTTGTTTATATGCATAAAGGCCCAAACACGTAGCCAAAATTATAAACCAACCAAGCATTATATTTTAACTAGGGCTGTCAAAAGATTAATTGCGATTAATCGCATACAAAATAAAAGATTGTGTTTGCATAATATATTTGTGTGTGTATTGTGTGTTATTATTATGTATATATAAATGCACAAATGCATGTATAAATGTAATATTTTTTTTATTTATTTACATTTTTTAATTTATATATAATAAAAAAAATCAAAATTTAAATGTAAATGTTTCTTTAAAAATCTTTTGTTCACCTACATGTATGCCCAAATACGATTATATATTTCTTAATAGGTGTGCAGATATTTGGCACATTTGTAAATCTTGTGTTCTTGGGCCAAGCGTTCACCATTATGCTGGTGTACATATGGAGCAGAAGAAATCCGAACGTACGCATGAATTTCTTTGGCCTTTTGAATTTCCAGGCGCCCTTCCTTCCCTGGGTGCTCATGGGATTCTCCCTGCTGCTGGGCAACTCCATCATTGTGGATCTTTTAGGTATTTATTATTTTGTTTATGCAAACACCTGCATTGATGCGCATCTCGGGAACATAACAACATTTGGCGCTTGGCTGGTTTCTTTAAATAGAAATCAGATTTTTTTATTTCAATAAATTTGTTTTTAGAGATGAGTTTAGTAAGCTAATGTATTTTTTTCTTTTAATAATGCAAGGCATTGCAGTGGGACATGTTTATTTCTTTCTGGAGGATGTGTTTCCCAACCAACCAGGTGGTGGCAGATGGCTAAGGACTCCTTCCTTTCTGTGAGTCATAGCTTTTATTTAGCAGGATATCGTTTTTTATATTGCTCAAAAAATCTAATTACTGAATAAAAATATTATTCTTTATACTTAATTGGTCACTTTAAAGGCTGTAATATATTTTATTTTTACTATGGAAGAACAAATGAGAGTACCACATCACATCAAACAACCCTTGGACACTTTTGTTGTATAAAAGAATTTAGTAAATTTCCTTTAGATTATTTCCTTCTGTGTTGGTCCACATGAAAAATAAAATGTAAAATGTTTTGTTTATAAGTAAATCTGATCTTTTTTTCTATCCTCTTAGTAAAATGATCTTTGATACACCAGAGGAAGATGCCAACTACAACCCTTTACCTGAGGAGCGTCCCGGAGGTTTTGGCTGGGGAGAGGGTCAGCGACTTGGAGGATAGACCCGGTGCTTTCGTGCCTGCCACTTAACAGACATCCCTGAGAACAAGGAAAAAATATATTTTTCCCAACTTGTTTCTCTTATGCTGTACAAAAGAACAGGAGCTCAATTTACTGAGCAAGAGGGGGACTTACAGTTTGTCTGAAAAGAAATCATCTGACTCAAAATCCCTAAGAGTCATAACGCTTCTGACAGCGGAAATGGATTTAGAAAAGGAACGGACTATTGATCTGTTGCTATTGCCATTTCTGTCCTGTGCAACAGTGTTTCCAAATGAAGCAGCTGCGCAAGAAAAATATCTATTGATAGACACAAGGACAGTTGTAATTTTACTTTTTTTTTTTTTTTAATAAATGTGTGTTAAAAATGTATTGCGATGAGTATTGATTTTATCTAAAGTCACTTATAGTGCATTCAAGGTATACATTTTATTAGTATGTTGGTTTTAATAAAGAAAATATTTTAATCACCTTCATTAAGCTTAAAGATAGATAGACCGACAGATAAGTACTTCATAATCCCCTCTGGGGAAATTGGTTTGCATGAGCAGCCAATTGAACCAAACACAATAAATATTTACTTTGCAATGAATTCACAATACAGAAATACAAAATATACACATATTATGCAATGAAAATGGCATTCTTTCCTTAAGGGGGTAAGGGTTTGGGTGTGGCTGCCTAATTAACCAAAGGTCAATGCTGCTGCTGCACATGCTGGATGCAAAGTAGTCATGTTGCAGTAGATCTTCTGTAGCGTCACTTTTGCGCTGGGTTGGGATCAGTCTTAAGTAAATCCTTAAACCACCAACCATTTTAAGCCAAAGATCACTGACCTCGGCCTTGATGAAACAAAAGATCTACCTTTCGAGAATATGATAACTGAAGACTAAAAAATAACTTTCAAACTGAGGTCTTTAAATGGAGTCTATAAGGCATTGGTTGTAGTGGTTGTTTCTCCTGCATTTGATTCTGAGATTTGCTGACGTCTAAAAGGTACGATGAAATTTACATATAAACTACATTTATATAACATAGAAGACCTGTATATTACAAAGTATGAGTGTCGACCACTTAAATATTACACACAATGTTTGCAGTCATGAGAGAATGGTCCAGCTTACTACTTTGGGATTTAATGTTAAATCCTAAGCAGAAAGGAACGATTTTAGATGTATTTTTTCTCCATCCAGAGACTAAATGAAATCCCCTTATAATGTGAGGTTATTAATTCATTCATTTTTAATTAATTATTTTTTGTTTAATACATTTTATTAAACAAAAAATTATTAATTAAAAAAAGGAATTATATTTTTTTGTTATGGGCCAGAATTGTTACATTATAACATCATGTGACTGAGAGGAAACTGCAACCATTTAAGTCTCCTCTGTCGTACATTTTATAACAGCTCATATTCACAGATGTTGCCACAGGAAATGATGTTATTGTTAATATAAAAGTAATAAATGCTGACTAACAAGGGCATTTGTGAAGGGCGTCAACGAGAAGCTCAGATTCAGAAGCCTCTAAACGTCACATCGGTCAAATATGAGATAAAGATATTTAACCGAATGCTCTCAGCACTTATTATTTAGTTCATCACATACTTTTACTTAAAATATGCTTAATACCGCCCTCAGGTCATTCAGAAATAGCCTACTGGTTTGTTGGCAGAATCTATTAGAAGTCTGATAAAAAAGTGCTCATTTTCAAGAAAACATGTCAGATGCACTTAAGAGGGTTTTGCCCCTTTATGCATTTTTATTTATCATTGTATAATAATGTATGCACTATAATACTTTATATATTGGACAATATCATCAAATGCATCAGTTTACATTACAAGACAAAAAGACAATGCAGACAAAGTAATTGTTTAGTTATTATAGAATATTAAACATTTAAAAATAAGTAAAGAAGTTCAGGTTCATTTTATTCATAAAGCACTTTAAAGAAGATAGGAACCTAAGTGCTGTACAGTGTAAAAATATATACAATCAATGTACATAAAATAACACAGTAGTAAAACATGGAATAATACATCAAAGTTAAATCAAAGGCCAAGGAAAAAGAAAAGTTTTAATACTGTTTTAAGCCTAATGATAGGAGGTAATTTATTCCAGAGCGTGGGACCAGCCACTGCTAAAGCTCGATTTCCTCTTTAATCAAATTCGGGGAATCTGAAGGAGGAAGTTATCCTTAAAACGAACTAAGGCTCCTATTAGGAATATAAAGATAGAATTGGTTTGACAAGTATGAGGGACCAAGACTATTTAAGCATTTATTTACAAGTAGTAGGATATTATATATTGTTAGCCTCAAACGCATTTCTTTCCTCATTCTTATGTAAACCTTGTCCATGCAAAATACTGCTGGAAAACAGGCCAATAAACATGTAACAGTCGAGATGTACGCCCCAACATGTTTATTAATGTGAGCTGCATGAGTCGCAGAGCAGAGCCAATCAAAGCAGAGCTCAACATTATTATTCATGAGCCTTCCAAATAGGGCAAAAATCGACCAATGCATTCAAAGGACAAATCCCAGGGGTGTAAATGGATATGTAAAAACGTTTCACATTATACGGAATTCCACGGGCAGCCAATGTAATAATTTTAGAAGGGATGTGGTCGGATTTCGCAGCAGCATTTTTAACTACCTGAAGAACCATTTTCCACTAACTTACAATGAACTTTCTGTTAGGGGTGCTTCGATAAATGCCGATATACACTAATAATACATGGCCGATAATAATTCTGAATCGCACAGCCGATATTATTCACAATTATTTCATGTAACGTTAATGGTACGGCTTTTGATCAGTAAGTCCTTATCGATCTGAAATCACTGTTAGTTTGAGTCGTTTATAACATGCATTAAAAAAAGCAACACTCGTCAAACATAATCATTATAAATATTATTTATTATCATGAAAATACCTGAAAAGGTTTGAAGAACAGCAATATAAATGTTTGTAAGTAAGCCATTTCCTGGAGCTGCGTGTTTATGGTTCTTCGTCTGCAGCGCATATTGAGTTTCTACACGAGAGCGCCCCCTGGCGTTTGGATGTAGCGGCTTTTCACAGTAATTCATTGAGAAGCAAGCATAACAAGCATCATCGACTGATTTATCGGAGCACCCCTAGCCAAAAATGGGCATCCTGTAACTGTCTTTGGTGCAAAAAGGTGATGTAATAGGTGAGTGTGACCGCGTGCTCCACCTACTTTCAAACAAATTTCTTAAATAGACAATTTCTTAATTTAGTCTGAGTCTGACACATAACATCTTGATAACACTGCCCAAAATCAATGAGTAATGCTTTTCTCAGGAAATTGTAGGCTAGTTGTGCATATACTTTGTAGACTTGATTGATGTCAGTGATTGGTCATTTGAGAGCCGTGGTTGGTGACACTTTCAGAACATTTACTATTTGTGTTCTTTGGAAGACAAAGTCATACAGTGGGATTTTAAAGAGTGTTATATATAACAATGTTACATCACATGGCATACAGTGGGTAGACAAAAAAAGCTACACATGAAAACTACAATGCAAGTCAATCTGATGCTCTGCAGGTGAAGATGTCAACTACAACCCCTCTACCTAAAGAACATCCAGGAATAAATATACAAAATTTTATCTAGAGGTAAACATTTATCATCTTTTATTGCAAAAATATATATATTATATTTATTTGCATGACACATGCATGTCAAACTAGCTCAGAAAAAGGCATAAAAACACTTTGCAGTTTACATTCTTCACATCATCCCTTTACATGTTCATTTCACATCCTTCACATTCTTACTTTACATGTGTGGAAAAGCAGGAAGCAGCTTAGATGTAAGGATCTCTCATAGATTCTCTCTGGGTGTCATGGAAGGTAATATACTCAGAAATAATCCATGTGGGGCTTTAAAAACAAACAACAACACCTGATATATTCAAAATCAAATGAAAGTAAACATGCCTGTATAAGATTGCATGAAATAGTAACATATTAAAAGATAATGTTTTACATGCAGATTAAATCAAAGTATCAAATGCTTTATGGGACTCATAAATCCAGATGAGCCAGTACTGATTTGAGTATTTTAGCAAACGTCATCATAATCCTCGCTGTCAGTGTTTGCAGGCATTTCAACATCATCATAATCCTCAGAGACACTCACTCTGTCAAAATTTTCGGTCTCGACCGTGGCATATTGTAGAGCGCAGGGCTTTTGGTGCATGAAAGGAGTCGAACCCTCAACCATCAGGTATTCTGGCAAAGGCTCCACTTGCTCATAACCCTCATCCACTGGAAATCCAAAGATGATATCAAGCTTACACTTCTGTTATATAAGGCAGTGAGTTTTTTTAAGGTTCCCAGATTAACATTCTGCTCAAATGTTACACTGGACAGTTCACAACTTGATAATTTTATGCATGTATTTGCACCAAGACACTGTAATCCGACCGAACGAATGACCTTAAATGACTTCAAAAGCAAAAGAGCGTTACCTCATGACTCATACTTTACTAAAGCTCAGTGAATTAAATGCAAATATAAAATCAAAACTGACCAGATTCCGTGGATAGAAATTGATCTCTCGGAGGTAAGGGCGGTTTCTCACTGTCAAAGTTTTTGTGATAAACGTTACTTTCCCTGTAATGGAAGAAGTGATTTGCTTTAATATTTAAGCACATTTTAAGCACTTCTATTAAGAACTGATCCAATAAACTTACTGAATTTTAGGCTTTGTGTCATTGTTAGGATTCGGTTTTGTCTGTGTTTGGTACCCAGCAGCTAGAAAACAGAAAACAAACAAATGAATCAAAACAAAACGGTGTAGAACAGGTTCTTTATCACAGTTTTAAGGACCCTCGGCAGTTTACATTATTTTGTCTTTCAGATCACTTGATCAGTAGAGAAATTAATGAACAGCTATGGGTGTGTCAATAAAGGAGATATAAAAAAATTGAGAAATACAATTTGAAGAGCTGTGGGTCCTTTAAACCACAGCACACTATTTGGTTTATGGGGAGGTGGTCACAAAGGATATTTTTAGTAACTAAAACCTTTACTACACATGTTTTCTACAGCAGTGTGGTTTTAATAAACCTTCCCAAATAAGAATACATTTTGCTAACTAAAATTATACCATCATCATTATTATTTTTTTTTAATGGCATTATTTCATTAGCTCTGTGAAAACAATTAGTTTTACTAAACACTCAGGGGTCTCCAACCTTTTTGTGGGCAAGGGCTACCACAATGGATAAAACAATCTGGGGGGCTACTTTTTGATATAGTCAACTCAAAAAACTTTTTTTGTTTTACTTGTTGATTTATTTTATTTAACTTGTTGATATGTTTTAGTATTGTTTAAAATCTTAACATACGCAAACTAAGCCAAGCTAATATATAAAAAAATGTAATAAATAAATATTACATCAATAGAAGGTGCTCTGTATGGCACTACATTGGAGACCCCTGGTCTCGATTTAGATTTGTTGTGTAAATAGCTGCAGATGAAACTGTAACTTACCTTTTTTTTTCATGCAAACATTGATAATAATAAAAATTATTATTATTATCAAAGATGTCAAAAAAATTGACAGAAGTAATATAATCCAGTAATATGGACGTACAGACGCCATCTGTAAAATAAACGAAGAAAAACATTATTATACTTATTAGGGCTTTTCACACGTGAAATTGTTAACCCTGGTTTATTTTAAACCCTGGGTTAATGGAATCCTGGGTTATCCGTTTCATGTTTCACACTGTTCATACTTAACCAGGGGTTAAGAGATAACCCTGGTTATTCATAATCTGACGTTTCACAGTGTGCATACCTAAACCATGGGTTAACATTTTCATTTGCATATTTGTGCTATCAACACAGTCATGATTGGATAAACTGACTGAAAATAAAATAGCGTGCTGTTGCTTTAAACAACCGCTTGTCTCGCGCTTCCACGTCAGTAACAGAACAGGCCGCAATGTAAATCTCTCTAAATGTTTTAAGTCTTCTGTGATATATTTTTTTTCTCCAATTCAGGAGTTTTCAGTACACATACTTCAGTACCTGATTGGCTGTCCGTTGCTAAACATTGATTCACAACATTCTCCTGCTTCCTTTCACACTGCATGCGTTTGGCACCACAATGCGGGGTTAACCCCATGCTTCGAAATTACTAGTGTGAAATGATCCTTAACCCAGGGTTAAAAGCAGGGTTAATAATGAAGATAATCCAGTGCGAAAAGCCCTACATCATTTTAACTGATAAGCAAAAACAAATATAACTTTTTTAAGCTTCTGCTACTTCGCCTTTTTATCGTTGGGCAGTCACATTGCCGTCCAGTCTGCTGTTTTTTTTTTCTGAGTGGAAAATGTACTGTAGTTCTCATGTGCTTTCTAATTCTCCTTGTAACTACATCACAATAACGTCAACCCATTTTAGATAAACTATAAAAACACATTGAACTGGTCTAATGCTGGGAATTGAATTTGCTTTCTTGAAGTGTATTTCAATATATAAACAAAATCGAGCTCTATCTCTCTCACTGCACTCATCCTGTTTAAGGGTTAAGTTTTACAGATGACTAGCTCACTTCCTGCATTAGTTTTAGCTTATATGGTACATATGTGCCTACTAAGTTTTGAAATGATATATAGCTTTATCTTGTACAGAATACAAAATAATTTTATAATAAAGTTATACTCATTAAGCACAAATTCACAAAGATAT
Source organism: Paramisgurnus dabryanus (assembly GCF_030506205.2). Classification (NCBI taxonomy): domain Eukaryota; kingdom Metazoa; phylum Chordata; class Actinopteri; order Cypriniformes; family Cobitidae; genus Paramisgurnus; species Paramisgurnus dabryanus. The sequence continues at coordinate 42,954,083 of NC_133341.1, read as the reverse complement.
TGCTTTAATATAATAATTGGCCATATTTTGACAAAATATTTTGGTATTGGTAGACAAGAATACATTGGCTTACTTATTAAAGTACTGTTTATAATCAATCTGAATTCTTAGGTAAGTCGTTAAATTAATTAGAAGCGAAAGATAAAGTCAACTTTTTTATTACATGTTAACTTTTCATAATAATAACAACAATAATAATTAATATTAATAATAATAATAACTTTTTGTATTAGAAATCACATAAATACTATTGAATAAAATTAATATTTGATAGTAATTTATGTATTCATAATAAAACTGTAAAACTGCAATTGTGAAGATAATGTTATAAAGAAATGTTAAATTACCTTTCTCCTATTTGTTCTCAATATAGGTTGTACATATCCTATAAAGGCATTGGTTACAGAGGAGTCCCAATCATCTGGATACTTTGGGGGATTTTTACTAAATGAACTCGAACAAGTTTTTCATAACCTCCAGCTTCTCTACCCACCCAACACAATCTTCTTTCACATTAACTACTCAGTTTGTGTGACTCAGAAGTCTATTGTTAGTATTTTTTGTGGTTTGTGCAGAACAGTTAAACTCCGAGAGAGAGAGAGAGAGAGAGAGAGAGAGAGAGAGAGAGAGAGAGAGAGAGAGAGAGAGAGAGAGAGAGAGAGAGAGAGAGAGAGAGAGAGAGAGAGAGAGAGAGAGAGAGAGAGAGAGAGAGAGAGAGAGAGAGAGAGAGAGAGAGAGAGAGAGAGAGAGAGAGAGAGAGAGAGAGAGCAACAGATGGTGAAAAACAGGAACTATACTTCTGCTATTCTACAGTGAACTGAACCCATGGCTGCGTCCGAAAGCTTAGGCAGCTGACTTGTTTCCTCGGTGCCTCATGACTTGGATGCATGAAGGCAGCTCCGAGAAACCCATTCGGACAGCCTAATAGGCAGTGTAACGGAATTCTTTGAAATATAAACAGAGATTGCCTTTATGATAACTGATTCCATATTTAAAAACTACAATACAAATTTCTCGCTAGAAATGCAATTAAAATGTTTAAAAAGTGAAAATATAACTCTAAAAACAAAAAAGTATGCTCCAGCCGCTTCATGGCTGCCATTTTATTTTTTCAAACTCGCGTCGACCAATCACATTCCCCGTGCACGCCCACGCATTGATTTGTGGAACAGGTATCTCAGGAGACAGGAAGTAAACCAAACACATTAAATTTGGATGTGCCTTGATCCCTTGGAATGCTCCCTCCGAAGGCAGCATTTTAGAGCTTTCGGACGCAGCCCATGTATTTAATTCATTTTTTGAAGAAAATGCTCATTGGTTTTATCGTGTGGGTGTGGCGTCTTAAAATAATTTTATAAGCGTTTTTTTATTGAGAATGAAAATCATGATAACATTTCAAAACAATGTATCTACATAAAAGAAAATAAATAAATTACTTGAGCACAGTAAATAAATAATAGCCTATATAATAATATTAATAATTAATGTCAATAAATAAATAAACGCCCATATATAAAAATTTTATTTAATGAATTTATCACTTCGCAGAACTTAGCTCCGCCCTTTCTGCTCACGCATGCGCAGTGAGTATTATTTCTACAATGACGTTGCTCGCTCCGTAGTAGTCTGTTCTGCTGCTAGGCGCTCCTCGCTTTCTCCCTCAGAGAGCCGCTTTCCTAAACTCAGCCCCGGGAAACCATGGCCGAGCAGGCGTCGGGATCCACCCGGCCGCCTCAGCAAGTCGGTAAGGGTGCTTCTTGCCCTGTCCAGGTTAATTGTGTTGATATTGTTGTGCTCGTTGTAGGCCCGAGGCCTGTGCGTCCACGGATTAGCAAGACAGCATCACCCGGTTGACAGATGCATCTCTGTGTCTATCATGTTTAATTTTAGATCTCTGCCATACTGTTTATGATTAAATCACGCTTGTGTTGATCTTCAGGAGCACATGGGTGTGCTTATAGAGTTAAGGTAATGATTTTGCATTTAGTTGGACATTTGTACTCATCAGTATTGCTAATCTGTCATTGCTGCTTTTAAATGGGCTTGTTTTGTGGTGAATTGTAATAAAGCATTTTAGGAATTAAATTTATTTGTCATATCTACAGGTTATCACATGTGGACCTGAATTATATGCATATTCACCCATAGTGTTTCTGATTGCACAACGATTTTGACATTTGATAGTAATTTCACAAGCACACTAGATAGGACCAGGTGTTAAAGTCACACTAGGTAGTACTGTGCTGCTGCCATGAATGTTTGTGTACATACATTTGCAGTATTGTTTGTTTTGACAATACCACAGTATTCTTTGAAATGCCTTGGAGTGCTCTGTAATGATGGGTAAATACACTTGTACAAGACAGTAAATATCCTGCTATGGTACACAAATACTATAATAATTCAGTACGGTGCTATTTCTTATGTCATGCATCGTTTCACCAATCAGTGTACTCAATTTTTCATAATTTAATTGATCCAACATGTGGTTTTAAATCTAATGCACCTTTCATCCCGTTGAGCTACATTTTTGGTGTAGGCTTCTGTAATCCTTGAAGGCATATGGTTGCTTTGGGTGTAGTCGTTTTTTTATTTCTGACAAAGGCATGTAGGCTTGCGATTTGAGTTACTGTTACTGTACTTGTAGTCTAGGACTAATTGGCGTTATACTCTCATTTGCCAGAGTTTCCTAAAGATAAACTATTAGCCAGATCCAACTGCAATGGCACTAGTTATTGGGTATATTTTACCTGTTTCTAAAACGTATGTGTAAAAGAAGCACTGTTTTGAATGTATTGGACCTAAATGCACTGGTCAACTGGAATAATCTGGTTTAATCTGTATCCACAACATAATCAGTTAGTCTGATTCCCATAAGCATGGGTAAAGAGAAGTAAAAATAACTGGAAATCAATCATGGGATTGGTATGTTGTTTGATGTGTTTCACTCGTTGAGTGATTATTTCTTAGAAATTGCAATCTGTGCTAAATAATGTGATGTGGATATTTAACCCACTGTCTAGCATGGAAAGTATGGACCAATTTTGCCCCTGAAATATGGAACCAATCACAGAAAGGGGAGGGGGCAGCAAGACAATGACGACATCAATGCGGCACACCGAATCAGTTTTGTTTATCCAACACGGCAGCAGACGCGAAGTTACTTTTCTATGCAGCCTTAGATAGTGTTCGAAGTAGATTTGAACGCAAGTTTCTTTTTAAAAGAGCAACTTTTGGCGTTAAACAATTTCATATACAAGAAGGATGTTTGGATATGGCAAGACATGATAGCCACAGAGTTTTATAGGACCAACCTGCTAGGCATCGTTGTCGACGAAGTGTGCCAACAAGAAAAGCTTTTGTTTAGTTAATGCAAGTTGTATTTGATGGGTCTGCACATGATGCACGCATCCTGAGGGAGAGCACACTGGAAAATGTGTGAGAGGAGTTTGTAACCATAGTAACCAGTGGTCGATACAAAATGAGCGGGTGCCTGATGACAATTAACTATTTAAAACAATTAAATAGTTAATATGTATTGCGGTCCGAGTTGCAGGCAGGTTAGTTGAAAACGTCATGCCAGCTACTATTTGACTAATTATAGTAGGGCTGGGTATTGATTCAGATGTTCCAGATCGATTCGATTTCGATACACAAGCTATCAAAGCGATTTCGGTTCTCGACTCAATTTTCGATTTCGGTTCTCTGGTCGGTTTTTATACCCTATTCTCAATTCAACTCAATGAATATAGATTTAATTCAAATACTATATTAATAAAAAAAGAACAGTGAACAGCAGTTTACAAGTGGGTAATTAATAAAAAGAAATGAAAAGCCTCGACACTATCGTAATATCACAAAAGGTGGTTTTGTCAGGCAATTTAAAAAAGGAACATTGCAAAACATGTCTCCTGATGCACATAAAAGTCACATGGTCATTCTTTAAAGAAATCGTGTACTATAACCTCACAGAAACAGGGGCTTTCCTGGCCAGTAAAGCTCAGTTAACACACCTGCATCTCCTGCTATTAAAAATGTTTGCCAGTGGGGCGGTCCAATGATGTACGACTTTTGGAAAAACAATGTAAGTTGAAAAATTATGTTTTAGCCGCATAACATCGGTTAGTGGAAACGTGTCATTTTACAATAGTGTAGAAAATATTGCTAAAGTTTTGCAAAAATCTGTAATGGAAACCAGGCTACTGTATGTTCCAATTCAGAATTTAAAAAAACATTCAACATTACAGCCAACACTTGATTTTGGTAGTGACACAAGTGAGTATTAAAGGTGCAGTGAATCTGTCTTTTTTTAAATTGTTGTTTATATTTATATAGGGCATATCGCCCAACACTAGTCTGAGGTCTACTTAAGACATTTATGTGGTTTTTACATTCAAAAACATCAAAAGCAGTGAGTAATAGCCTTTATACCCTGGTTTGGCGGCTGTTTTGCATTGAAGACTTTGAAGTAAACACCCACTACTATAGTTGGATAACAGTTTTTTTTTTTTTATAGTAAACTAGCTTTCAATTCTCCGTCATTACATGTGTATCAGAATATAAATCGCTTGACGGTGTTTTTAAACCGCATGTGACTGACCACAGACAATACTAAGGATGATTCAGCCCGTTACAGCATGGTAAGTCCTTATCACTAACTTTGTGGTTAGACACGGATGCTACACACAATCGGGACATATTAAGCAATCTCTTAACAAAGCAATAATGACACATAGTACTGAAGTGTTTTACTCACAAGATTTCGGCGCCATTCTGTCCGGTTCCAATTTTGAGGGAACAGCATTGCCTTTTACTGCAAATCCAGTGTCTACCTTTAGCTCAGGGTTTCTCAAACTTTTTCTTCAATTCCCCACTTTGGAGGTAGGAAAGGGTTCCAAGCCCCACCGGTCCCCAATCACCCCAAAAAAATCGTAATCAAGTAGGCTTCAAGTTTAACTCTCGGAATTTATATTAAATTAAACACTTTTAATAGAGAAAAAAAACATGCAAATGTATTATAACTTTACACAAAATAAGACTTTGTTCAAAGGTAAAAAAATTATAATGCAATGCTGTCTGTCTTAGTTTCTCTGCTGGTTCCGAATCTTCAGTTTCCTTTTCATTCTGTCTCACAAACTTATTTGTTGTTAACTGTTATAACGCTACCGCCTATGATGCCTCTCCACATTAAAGTTTTTGTTCTGCTTTAATTAACATTCAGACATGAATTTATTTTTGTAGGCTATGGTTTGGCGTGACATTTTCTTCACAGTCTGATGTTGTTTTAAGTTAGGCTTATATTTAAATGTGGTGTTTTGAGTGTATGGTCAACAAATAAAGAAATTAATAGAGATGGGCACAAAAATTACCAAATTTGCCCCAATTTGTCACGCCCCACTTCTAATCTTTCTATTCCCCCCAGTGGGGCCCGCCCCACACTTTGAGAAACACTGTTTTAGCTTGTTCGCTTAAAGGGTTAGTTCACCCCAAAAGTCCTCCGATTGACTTCAGAACACATTTTTAGATATTTTTAACGAAAACCATGAGGCTTGTGACTGTCCCATTGAAAGTTTGTTTTACAATTCTTTTCCCAGAAAATAATCAAAGGCATCGCCAAAAAGGTCAATTATTCATCATGGATAGTATGAAGCGAACATGTATGAAAAACACTTTTGTACGCAAAGAAAACAATACATAGAATTTTATTTAACAATTTGTTCTCCTCCTTAGTCCTCTAGTGCGCTTTTTTATTTAAGACATTATGCAATTATTGGCATTAACGTCGTCCACTTGTGATTCGATCAATGAAAACGTATGTTAATGCCACGTGAAAACAGCCTCTGACGTTAATGCCAGGTGTAAACGGTGTTTAAAACGGTGATTAAAACGTAATCACTTTCTACCACTTTCAACCACATTCAGAGGTAGTTGAAACCCCTTTCGGTCGGATTGCTTTTGTAGTGTAAACACACATGTGGTTGAATATGTTTGAACAGACAAATGCCACGCCTTCTCTCAGCCCATTTATCTAATCTGAGGTAATAAAACACAATGTTTTACATCCTTTCTGACTTCTGGCGCGAACACACGGTGAACAGCGCTATTTTTAGGCTTTCATTGATAAAAGTAAGGAGGCCATAGTTGATCACCGTAGTTTAGTTTTGAATGCGTGTGAAAGTTGCGCGATCCTATTTCATCAATTGCGCTGAAAATTCAGAGAAAGCTCTAACATATAAACTTACAAAACACTGTGCAGCATGTTTACTTGCTAAACAAGCAGCAGACTCCGACATAATAATATGAGTTATAATATAATCGGAGTCTGCTGCTTGTTTAGCAAGTTATACTCTCTGCGTTCAGTGCTGATCATGGACAAAACCTGCAAGCAGCTGGTGTTTTTGGAGAGTGCGCCGCTTCCCTTGGAAACGATTAAACGCATAAGTGATTTGTCGTGAAAGCTACCTAAAGATCAGGGAACGTACTCATGAAAAATCTAAGTGCAATGAGTTGCTCTAAGTTGTTTTCTAAGAAAAATCTTAGAAATCCTTAAAATTAAGGAAAAGATCCTACTAGGGATGCACGATTAATCGCATGTGATTGTCATGCGCATCTCGTCGGTAAAGCCGGTTCCTTGATTAGTAGTAAATCTTAAGGGGGCGTGCACATCAAAGCTTTTACGCCTGTGGCTGGTGCATGTCTTCAAAAAAGCCAGCAGCTAGCGGTTTTCTTCCGCACTGAAAACCGGCGCTCATCGCAGAGTTAAAAAATATTAATCTTTTGGTGAAAAGCTTCGCTCATCAAGGTCAGTTCTCACACGGCTGTCCAATCACAATGGAGGAGGGGCGGGACATTACCACAGCAACCAACCGGCTCACAGCTCAAGTATCAGTTACCAAAGCGCTTAGCTGAAGAAAGCTGGCACTTCGGCGTCCTCCAGGCGTTTTCAGCCGCGTTTAAAATTTTGGTGTGCACAACCCCTAAGCTAAGATTTCTACATAGAAGTTTTTAATCTAAATTAGGAGCTCTCTGAGAGGATGCTATAAAGTTTTAAGAATATGAGCCTTAAAGTGCCCGGATCTCTGATGATTTGTAGACTGATCTGTTCTGTTATATTTGGCAGGGGTTATACAGCAGTCAGCGGCCGAGCAGGAGCAAGAACGAGCTGACTTCCTGAAGCTTAAACAGCAACTGGAGATGGAGTTCAATCAGAAGCGTGCCAAGTTTAAGGAACTCTATCTGTCTAAAGAAGGTGACATAATGACTAAAATTAAATTGTTCAGCAGTCTTTATTATTCCTTTAAATAATAGTAAACATTGTTCAAATGACCCAAGTCAGACAAATTACTTGATGATGGACTCCTGGTTAAAAGAAATAAATCTTTGTGGCCTTTCATAAAAGAACCAATCCATTTACTCCATTTTTGTTCTTGCTCCCCAAATCTCTTTTTGTAGATGAACTAAAGAAGCAAGCTGCTACGCTGGAGAAGGCCCAGGCCGAGCTAAGCAGGGTTCAGGCCCAGCTGGCCGACGCTAAAGCTGAGATGGAGACCATTAAAGCCGTAGCCACCGTATCTGAAAGCACGAAGCAGGAGGCCATCGACCAGGTCCGACAGCAGTGGCAGGAGGAGGTGGCTTCGCTGCAGGCTATTATGAAAGGTGAACTGATTTCTCAGTATGCATGCTTGGGGGTTAATCAACATCTGTTCAAAAGTATAAATCTTTATACGGGCTTGTGCTTGTTCAGATGCAGAGCGTGAGTTTAAGCTGCAGTTTCAGCAGAAGCTGGAGCAAGAGCGCGCTCAGTGGGCTCAGTACAGAGACGGGATGGAGCGAGAGGTGGCCGAGCTACGCCGCCGTCTCACCGAGGGACAGGAGGAGGAGAATTTAGAGAATGAGATGAAGAAGGTTGGTATATCTGATTTTGATTTAAATGTAGTTTTACTAAGCGTAAAGGGTCATATCATGCATTACTGCAGGCCCGCTATCAGACCTAGTAGAGTTGGCAATGACACATCCTTTAGTAGCAAAAAGGTCTGTTGCGATAATTACTTTATCGTGATAACACATGATTAATGACCATGACCTCTGTGACTTTTTGACCTTTTTTTTAAATGCGATATTTTGCCATAGTGTTTACATGTGCGTTTGTTTGCATAAAAATTAAATGTCATTAGCATTTTAGCCGATTGCGATTGCCTCTGTCATTTCTGTCTGCTGTCTGTCTCCAAAGAGTGGCACACGCAGCTCATGGTCCACATGTGCGCAAGCGTGCACACACACACACCAGGATTTCCCGCAGAAAATGCGGGAAAACAATAAAAAATAAACCCAGTGAAGCTAGGATTTACCCTGAACAATGACTGTATTAGCGGTTTAAAATTGAAATGAATATTTTATAATATTTATTTAGAATATTATCTTTATTCTTTTATTTGAATTTCAATGTTAATCTTTTAAAAAATTAAAGTTATTATGCTATTTTATTGTCAGATATAATCAGTGACATAAATTGGTTTTAAAAAGACAATAATATCAATTATCACCATTATTTCTGGGGCATTTAATTGACATTTTTTACTATAAATATTAGTCCTACAAACTAAGAGAAATTGAAAGCGTTTCTTATGTTGTATTTGTGTCTCTAAGCTAAGTTTGGTCTTATTTTAATCTAGGCTCAGGAGGATGCAGAAAAGTTGCGCTCGGTGGTGATGCCAATGGAGAGTGAGATTGCCGCTCTGAAGGCTAAACTCACAAGCTCGGAGGGTCGAGTTAAGGAACTTGAGGCGGCGAAGGTTAGACAAACCTCAAAAAGCAGAACTGAGAGTTTACTTAATACCCATTTGTGACTTTTTCGTTCCATTGGATGTGGTTAGCATGACCTTACAAATAGGCAAATTTACACCTGGTCAAAAAAGATTTTCTATGTATTTACACACTTTTTGAGAGAATGTGCCGTTTTACTCAGACTTGACCAATAAACAGTGGCAGCTGGTGAATCTTTTCCAAGGGGTGTGAATTTCTAAATATGTGGTGTTTGTCATTCCAAAATCTGTGTTCTTTGCGTCATGTGAACCATCATGCGTCTTAAGTGCCTGCTGCATACGCGTCGGGAAGGTTTATGATAATATAGACGCTCACGTTCACAAAATAGACACTAACTTAACACTAAACTCTGATTACACATGAGATTAAGTGAGTATCTGGCAAACACGAGCATCACTTTTATTGTAAACTGTTCAGACGCGTATGCAGTAGGCACTTATTTTTACAAGAAGCATGATGCACATGACGTGCCAAACACATATTTTGAAATGACGGACCACACACGACAGGCTACATACATGTTGCGATGGGCTTTGCACCATGCGCCCTCAAAAAATAAGTCACCGGCCTCCACTGATAATAAATCTGAGCATTGTAAAAGTGAAGCATAATGATTGGTGCTGCCTGAGGCCACCTATGCCATAAAGTTGAAAGGTTGAAAATAAAATGGACAATATACCTAAAAAAACATAAAATACACTGAGTCAGCTTGGAAAGGTTGCATGAATGCATATCTCTGTTTATGGGTGCTTGCAGTACGGAAATGTGCTCAATTAAATTTAGAAACTGTGAGCTACTTTAGTGCTTCATTGCTATGCTTAATTATTATGCTATGCATGTAATGTTATTTTGGGATGTTTGTATAGTAGTTTACTAAAGCATATTTGAGTACTTAAAAAAATACTCCTTTAAAGGCGGGGTGCACGATCTCTGAAAGCCAATGTTGACATTGGAAATCATCTAAACAAACACACCCCTACCCCAATAGAATCTGGACCTTGTTTTGATAGACCCGCCTCACATATACGCAACCCAGCCAACGATGTCGGTTAGTAGACACACCCCTTACTGCTGATTGGCTACAAGTGTGTTTTGGTACTCGGCCCGATTCAGAAATCGTGCACCCCGCCTTTAAATTGCAAATAGACTTTGAGGTAGAAATTTTTTATTTCGTTTTTTATCTTAACTATTCTTAAAACTTGACTAAAGCGGAAACTCACTGATCCTTGGTTTTCTAAGCAACAATTTTCAAGTGGTATAAAATCAGTTCTGTGCATTTTAAGGTGGGATGCACAATTTTTGAGAAACGCTTTGGAAAAGCAAGTTGGGCCAGGACCAAAACACACTTGTAGCCAATCAGTATTAAGGGGCGTGTCTACTAACTGACATGGTTGTCTGGGTTGCTTATGTGTGTGGCGGGTCTACCAAAAGAAGGTCTGGGTTCTATTGTGGTAGGGGCGTGCTTGTTAGGTGATTTCAAATGTCAGCACTGACTTTCAGAGATCGTGCACACAGCCTTTCACAGTTTAAGATATCATTGGTTTCAGTTTAACATCTAGTATCCTTAATATTTTTTAAACAGGTTGCTTTAATAAGAAACACAGGAGATTATCTTGATGTCTTCTGTCCATACATCAGTACCAATAAATATTGATATTTTTAGGTGAAGGAGCTGAATCATGTCCTGGAAGCCGAGAAATCCTGCCGCACAGACCTAGAGATGTACGTCGCCGTCCTTAACACGCAGAAATCTGTCCTTCAGGAGGATGCAGAGAAACTTCGGAAAGAACTTCATGAAGGCACGTGACCCGAATAATTTATATGTTAGTGTTTAATATTGTATCTGCCTTTGGCTAATAATTAAAATTTTGGTTGTATCATATACTATTTCATAGAGCTTTGCATCACAGCTGATTTGACTGAATCGTGTGGTTGTATTTTAGTGGTTCACCTGCTGGACTTGGAACGACAACAACACAATCAGTTGAAACACACCTGGCATCGGGCAAATGATCAGTTTTTGGAGTCGCAGCGGTTGCTGATGCAGGACATGCAGCACATGGAGAGCGTGCTGTCCAGCGAGCAGCTGCGACAGGTGGAGGAGATGAAAAAGAGGAACCAGGTATTTTTTCACGGCCCTCGCTTCACCGTTGTCACACTTTTTGAGTGCTTTTATTAAACCTTTCCTGTTCAACATTTAATCAGTTATGACAAGTCCATAGTTTGCTTAATATGTGGTTAAGCCAAGGTTTTATCAGGCCTGGTGGGTGATAAAGCCTTATTGACTTTTGGCTTGGGGCTGTAAGCATCACCATTGCAACATCCTTGTAACCTCCAATAGACCCATTCAAAAACGCTGTGAAGATCAGTGTATTACCGTTATCTCCTCTTCATTGTTTGTATCTCTCCAGGAAGAGGATGAGAAGGAGAGATTGAGTCAAGCTAAAGAGGCCAGTGAGGATGAGGGGACAGAACATGCAGAAGCAGTAGAAGATTCTCTGCTTGGATTCTCCATAGAAGAGGTATCGGTGCCGATGTACATTACTATATTAGATCTGGAACTAATGTGGTTTAAATTCAAGTGCAAGAGTGAATCATCCCGTTGCATCCTTAATTTGAGGTTTTCTTTCTTTGACCGCAGTCTCACCTCAGCCACAGCATCCACAGTTCTTTGCACTCTCTGGACGAAGACGCTCCGGGGCGCCCGGACGCCTCCGACCTTTATAAGGATGGCCTTCGGAGGGTCCAGTCCACAGACAGCCTCGGTTCTTCAGGAGGAGCCCTGCAGGCTCACGGGTTGGGCGGACAAAACAATAAGGCCAAGTCAGCCAGTCAGTTGGACGAGTCAGACTTTGGTCCTCTAGTGGGAGCAGACAGCATGGACACCTCCTCTATATCCTCCCTTCAGCCAGGACAATTTCTCCTTACCAAGGACCAGGAGAAGGCCATTAAGGCCATGACCCCAGAGCAGGAGGAGACCGCGTCACTGCTTTCCAGCATTTCTCATATGTCCAATATGGCTTATCTACCTCCGTCTGGATACCGATTGGTCAGCGAGAGCGAGTGGAACCTTCTAGAGCAAGAGGTTAGTTTAGTATTTCAATAATAAATATTTCAGTAATGACAACTTTTCTGTGTATTTGGTCTTGGTGAATGTAAATATGCTGAAGCTTTGTTGCAGAGCATGTATGAAGTCTTGATACTTCTAATAAAAAAATCAGATAATATGCACCGATATACGGCCAAAATTGAATGATCCTCATTTCATAACACGTGAGATTGATGGTCCAATCAGGCTTCTCCTATCAGGGCATCGAATCTTCGACTATTCGGGGTCACCCCTAGTAATTAGTAGTGCTGGTGGGCAACGATTATTCGCAATTAATTGCATACAAAATAAGTGATTTTTTGCATAATGTATGTGTGTGTAGTGTGTGTAATTATTATGTGTGTGCTTGTGGTTAAATATACATAATAATTACACACACTACACACACATACATACATTTTTTTGATATATGTATGTGTGTGTATGTATGTGTGTGTGTTTGTGTGTGTGTGTGTGTGTGGGTGATTCTCACGAAAACTTGGTTTTAAAAATGTCAAGCATGAAAATGTAAAAATTGCTTAAATTTACTTTTTTTCCCACCAGACATTGAAAAACAAAGTCTGGAGTAAATGGGAACATTAATTTAAACACTTTTACTTATCATAACACTTTTTGTAACATGATTTAAAAAATTAGTCCTAAAAAATCTCATTACCGCAACAGTCAGAAAACATCAACACTGACATATTTTCAAAATGACATGACAAACCTGAAAGAACATAATTTGGAGATTCTGCAATAAACAAATATATAAAAATGTTTTTTAAATGCATACATTAATGTGTGTGTGTGTGAATTTATATACATAATAATTACAAATAGCGCACACTCATATATTATGCAAAAAAAAATCACTTTTATTTTGTATGCGATTAATCGCGATTAATCTTTGCCCAGCACTCGTAATTAGATTTGTTTACCCTATATATTTATTTATTTATGGGTTGAGATTGGAGTTCTAGACTACGGTTTTAAAGCTTAGGGCCACTTAAATTAAGTGTTAATTCTTAAACTTTCATAACACTTTTATTTGTTGTTCTATCCCAGCTGAAGAATGCTGGGAGGAAGATGGGCCGGAGATGTGATATGTGTTCCAATTACGAGAAACAGCTGCAGGTCATTCAGGGACAAGAGGCCGAGACTCGAGATCAGGTTTGTCTTCTTTAATCCAATGTTAAAATGATAAACATTTACTTGCAAATAGAATTAATGCAAAGTAGAATCATTGAAATGTAAATTTTTATGAGATAAAGTGCTCCGAGAGTCGGTGATGGTACAGCTTCTGATTGTAACTTCTTGATGCTTTTAGTTAAAGAAGCTTCAGGCTATGCTGCGGCAAGCGAACGATCATTTTGAGAGGACGATGAATGAGAAGCAGGAGTTAGAGGACTCTATCAGACAGGCCAATGAGGAGACCACTGCCAAGGTACTGCTGCTGTCTTCTATGGGTTTGGTAAAGCACACCGCTTTAGACAAATTAAACACGGATGGCTTTGCATGTACTTATAACATCTATATATGTGTTAATCCCTGAAAAAAGTTATCTGGCTAGGTAGTTTGAAAGAAGCTAAAGTGTTTAAATGTAAAGTATGCACGGATCGCTCTCAATGTCACTGAACATATTTAGTAATGTTGATTTTGTCTGGCTTCTAGATCGCAGAGTTGAAGCAGAAGGTTGAGGAGTCTGAATCTGTTGTCGGTGTTCTTCGACAGGCCTTCAGCCAGGCCAAGAGGAACACACAGGAACAGATGGTATTTGGCTTTCAGAGCATTTGTTTGTTGTCCATTTCAAATCATTTGATATGCATTTCCTAAATGGCTTGAATTCAAATATATTTTAATTGTACTCTAATTGTGTCCAACTACTGATAAGTGCATAAAATCAATTTCTTATGGTATTCAGCCTTGGCTGTGAGAAATTCATGGTTTCCATAGGCTTTTAGAAAGCATAAACATTTGTATTGCTAAAAGCTGCTAATGTCGATACTGGTGTGAAGTGAATGTGTTCCCTAAAATAAATGGCACTGGAAATGGTTTTGTCATTTTGATTTAACCTCTTTCCTGATCGAAAGCCAATACAAATTTAGTTGGTTTCTATTACAAATGCCATTACGAACCATCAGCCATTAAAATCATTACAAAATTCCTGTGGTGTGTGTTGGAAAATATTCCACCAGGATTTAAAGCTTTCAACACATGATCTATACGTTTACCGAAGATGTTTTTTTTTATTCCAATTCACAAAATAACATCCCAACAATAGAACCCAGCACATTACCAGTAAAGACTCAGAGAGACCATTATAGTTAACAATACAGTTCCCACTTTTAGACTTAATTTAGTTAAAATAGTGATGGTTTCTGTTGTGTTTTTTTAGCAAGGCTATCCAACTTATTTCTGAACGCAAAAGTAAGTAAGGTGACATATTTCCTTTTTTTGTGCGAGACGTCCGTTTCAATAGCCGTCCGGTAGAAAACAGTATCGTGGCATACCAGTATCTTTACAATGGGAATGTCAGTTAAAGGGATAGTTCGGCCAAAAATGATATTAAACCCATGATTTACTCACCCCCAAGCTGTCCGAGTTGCACATGTCCATCGTTTTTCAGACAAAAACATTTTCTGATATTTTATAAAATGTTTTAGATCTTTCAGTTGATTAAATGTAATGTTACGGGGTCCACCCATAGTCCACGACCTTCAAGTCCAAAAAAAGTGCGTCCATCCTTCACAAATTAAATCCAAATGGCTCCAGGTTGATAAACAAAGGTCTTCTGAGGGTAATCCGTGCGGTGTTGTTGTAGAAATATCCACATTTAAAACTTTATTAACGTAATTAACTACCTACCGGTAGCGCCGCCATCTTAGTCGCGTCCGCATTCAGGATGAGAGCTTACGCAGGCTACGGAGGCTACTTTGCTGCTGCTCTGTGCCCCCGCCCTCCGAATTTGTCATACGTCACTAAGAAAAGTGCGTACACTACGCTAATACTCTCTCCTGAATACAGAGGAGTCTAAGATGGCGGCGCTACCGGAAGGTATTTATTTTCGTTAATAAAGTTTTAAATATGATATTTCTACAACAACACCGCGCGGATTACCCTCAGAAGACCTTTGTTTATCATCCTGGAGCCGTTTGGATTTAATTTGTGAAGGATGGATGCACTTTTTTTGGACTTGAAGGTCGTGGACTATGGGTGGACCCCGTAACATTACATTTAATCAACTGAAAGATCTAAAACATTTTCTAAAATATCCGAAAATGTGTTTGTCTGAAAAACGATGGACATATGCAACTCGGACAGCTTGGGGGTGAGTAAATCATGGGTTTAATATAATTTTTGGCCGAACTATCCCTTTAAGTGTTTATGCATGAAATAGACCAAGACTTTGTATTTTTAACCTTTTTAGGGAATGGTTTAAAATGTCACTTTAGTGCCTCTGTTGTGAGGTTTTTAATGGCAATTTTTAATCGACTTGTTTGAGTTATTATGGAAACACATCAAGCTTCACGCGATCCAACAGTCAGCAGCATCTTTCTCATTTAACAAATTGTAAGTTATTTGAAAAAAAAAAACATAATTAACATTAAACTACTATTACATGTATTCAGTATTGTTTTACAAAAATATTATTATGCAGTAGATAAGACATGCGCTTATGAAATTATTTGCTTATTTAAAAGAAAAATGTATTTAAAACATGACAAAAATACACGCAAAAACATTCAGAACTGTTATAAACATTAACTAATAAGCAGTTTATGTCGTATATATTTGGTACTATAATCGCAATTTTGTAATAATTTATAGTAGCAGAAAAAATAAACCAGTTAAATCAGCATAATATTGGATGTTTTTGAACAATTACTGTATTTATTGTTCACTGGCAGTTTCTATAAAAGGTTTTTCTGCATGGATGGGTAGATGGGTACACGTGCACAACATACACATTCAGTTCTTGTGCATTTATTATGGTTAAAACAAATGTTTTATAGAGATTTACTGCATTTGTATTAGCTATTATGGCCACCCCCTAAACTACACAAATTAGGCCAGTCTTCCTGGATTTAATAATAAACATAAAAAAGCCAGGGAAATAACAAAAGCTGTAGTGGCTCACCGGAGGTCTTACACAAAGGAGCTCAGATGGCGGCGCCCACATTAACGTCAAAAATAAGGTGGATAGAATGCTAGATTGGTCTCTCTTTTAATTCTTTCCCCGCCAGTGTTTTAAAAAAGTTGCCCGCTAGCATTTTTTAGGATTTTCATAAAAGTTTCATGCCTTCTAGAAAGTTTTATTTTTTAAATAAATAAACATACAATTCGTCAAATGAATAAACAAACCAGGTGTGCCTCATAAGCCTTGAAAAGTGAAACCTCTGGCTGTTTGATCGCCCCCTGGTGGCTGGCTGCAGTACAAGTCATAAACCCCGCCTTCTTCATTCAAACGAATGGGACTCTGCTCTAAATAAAAAAATATTTACACTTCCAATAAAAGTTTCCGAAAGATGGTTTTGGTTCTTTCAAGTAGTTGTTATCATGCTGATATATGTTCAAGTTTTCATTATTGTGATAAGTTTCATTTTAGCTTGTATTTTGATGCTATAGAAACGGGGCGTGTCGTTATGATTGGCATGGTTGAAATGGTCGCGCAAGCGTTTAGGTGGAAGTTTGAAACCGCGGCTCCGCCTCTGGCTCCATGGACGATTCCTTCTGCTCATGCCTTGGCTTCAAACTGACGTTTTTACGTAACATGGTAACATGACATTTTTGGCTTCAATTCATTACCATGGTGGGAGGTGACGTTGCGTCGTCCATCTTTTTTTACAGTCTATGAAACAAACCCTCTGCTTTTAAGTCAAATAACAGTTTCATCCTATCTTCACTTGTTCTCTCTTTATCACCTCTCAGAAATGAGTAGGTTTCTTCAAAAATACAAAGTTTTGAGCAAAAAGCTAAGATAATTGCAAGGACATTTGTTAGATGTCAGATTCAGAACGATGATCAAAACATACACAGAATTTTTACAGTTTTTTGGATCAGTGGATGCTTTAGTGTTTTGGTAAGAGCCCCACCTGGTGGATAATAGCGGAAATATGGATTGTCGTAAAAACTCGTCATTGGCCAGGAAGCGTTTTCTCTTAATGTGTGTGTAGATCAGTATTGTGTGTTGGAGAAACTCGTCAATGGCGGGGAAATAATGATTAAATACATCTATCGGTTAAATAATGTAAGTGTGTTTCTGTGTGCACAGGCTGTCTTGCTACAGTCCAGAGAGCAGGTGGCAGAAGAGTTGAACAGACTGCAGAAAGATAATGATAGTCTTCAGGGTAAACACAATCTTCACCTGACACTACAGCAGCAAGAGGACTTTAGCATGCCCACCACTGTACAGGTACTACAGCATCAGTTTGTCCAATTCAAGTCGCATGACTCAAGTTTAAAATGATTTAATAATATAAACCATTTTCCACACAGGAGCTGCAGCAGCTAGTATTGCAGTACAGGGCGGACATTGTCGCTGCCCACACGGCAGCCGAGCATTTGGAGGAGAAACTGAAGGCGGAAATTCTGTTCCTGAAGGAGCAGCTTCAAGCAGAACAATGTCTAAAGGAGAACCTGGAGGACACGTTGCAGATGGAGATCGAGGGATGTAAAGAGGAAATCGGTGAGTGTTGAAATGGGTCATGGGAAGCTTGAATTCGGAATAGGTGGTATGGTACTGTATAGTTTTAAATTTTTTTACTAAACTCAGCTGAATTCATTTTTTCGTGATTTACATACATAAGGCCATGTAAAATCTCATAATTAGATTGAGACTTTAACCTGAATGTCACAAACAGGGTCACAGATATTGTCGTTGAGTCGTGAGATCTAGAAAGTAAATGAATTTTCTCTCAATCACCAATGTTTAACATTATTTGAAGAGACTTTACAGTTTTGTTCTACAACATGAATGTGTTAGACAATAATAGGAACTAAGATATGAGTTTTGTTTTGACTGATGTTTCAAAGCTTAACATGATTTCAAAAATCACTTTTGAGTTGTGTGTGTGTTTTTGTGTGTTAAAGAGGAAGGTCTCTTCAAGATGTGTTAACCAGACTTTTTGCTGCTATTTTAAAACATCAGGGGAAATTTCTAGGGGAATCTATGCCACAATAACCCTACAATTGAACATATTACTGAAGAGGTCTAATGTCTGTTATTAGAAATGTGTAATCAATACCAAGAAAACTACTGCTTAACCTCTGCAGATGAAAGATTTCAAAGTAGGCAGCTTTGATTTATAAACGGTTTACATGTCATACATTTTGATAGGAGGACATAATGGACGTTGTGTTGAACGTTGGCCTGTCGCTACGATTTATCAACATGTCCGCCATATTGTGGGGGTGCATAATTGCCCTGATACATAAAGTGAAACACAATTGTTTCCTCCTTATGTAAACTTCATGATGCAAAGACAGCTGGGAAACAGGCCAATCTCAACATAACACCAACTGTGGCATTACAGTCGAGATGTTGGCATATAATGCTAGCCTTTAGGCGGAGGTTTGACTATTGACGTTCAGTGTTGGGAACGAAACTTTAAAAAAATAATTAGTTATAGTTACTTCTCAAAAATAATAAAGCTTTGTTTATACTCGCGCTTTGGTCCGCAACGCGAGCGCACGTGTCTCAACCAGTGTTGGGGGTAACGCATTACAAGTAACATGCATTACGTAATAATATTACTTTTCTGAAGTAACGAGTAAAGTAACGCATTACTTTATAAATGTACACATTTATATTTGAGTTACTTTTTTTAAAAGGTAATGCAAGTTACTCAGTTCAGTTTAATTAATTTAATTTAAAAATAAAATGATGTACTGAATTAAACTGAACATATTAACGAAAAATTATCCACTCTTTGCGTCTGAGCGAGAACCGAGATGGCAGGGCAGAGCTTCACATTTTTGCGATCATAAAAAATACCTGTAAGGGCTTAAAGAGATCAAGCCTCAGCCAATTAAGAATAAGTAACGCAAAAGTAACTTAAAAGTAATGTAAGCATTAAGGGCAATTTATAGTCGTGCGTAGGTCATACGGCGTAGCCGCGACGGCGTAGGTTCTGCGTCGGTTTTCATTTATACTTTTGCGTCGTCCTCCGCGTCGACGTGCAAACACACGCGAAACCGCTGGTTGGCAGTATCCAAGCGTGTAACCATAGTAGCAGCGCGACCGTCAGAGAAGAAGAAGCTTGGCAAGTTAACCCACAAACGAAGAAGAAACAGCAACTTGTTGTGTATAATTTGAGAAGACCAGCAATGATGGAAGTAAATAAACAGCGACTTATGTTTCAGTTTGAGTTAAATCACTCCTCAACTTGGCTCATCTTTGTTTTCACCGTCTCAAACGGAAATACCTATGACACAGTTTTTTACCTGACGGGAGGGGTTCTGGTGGACCAATCACAGCGGTTCGCGTAGAGCCGACGCGCTGTTAGAAATTTTTTGAGGTGCGTGTCAGGCTACGCAGAGCTACGCACAGGCTACGGATAGCACAGGCTACGGAGCTACGCACAGGCTACAGACCTACGCACGACTATAAATCGCCCTTTACTTTTAATGAAAAGTAACTAAGTTGCAATTAGTTACTTTTTTGAGGAGTAACTTAATATTGTAATGCATTACTTTTAAAAGTAACTTTCCACAACACTGGTCTCAACAAACGGATGAGGCGTGTATAGTTGACGTGCTCGCTGTTGCACTATTCTTTGAAAAACCAGGGGGCGACGCGAGCAATCAAGTCAAAAACTAACACAAAGAAGAGCATAGTAGAAGTTGTCCGCTGGAACAACCCTGGTGCTTGTAACATCAGAGCTTGATATATTAATATGAGAACATGAATAAAACGACAATCTCCTAAATATGTCTTTATTAAACATTATCATTTCATTTACATTTTTACTAAACAAACAGTACAGACATCTTAAGGTTTGTATTTAATTCCTCGTCCAGTGGTTCATTCAATACGAATATAAACCAAACATTCTGAATTATATGTAAAATAATTTGTGTTTTAAACTGCAAAGTTTTCATAGTTTACTTCCAGAGTATCAGATAAATATATATTATGCATGGATTTATCAAAGACAAACGTCACAGGCTTGCCCGCTCGGACAGAATCGTCTCGAGTTCGGTCATTTTCGGATGCGGAGCTGCGCACACAGTTACAAAAATTGCTGTGCCCACATCCACACGAAATGGGCGTATAAACGGACGCGGCGAGTATAAACATAGCTTAACCGAGTTAGTAACTGCGTTACATCATTATAAAAGTAACTAATTACCATGGAAAGTAACTACTTTGTTACTTAAAAAGTTGAAATATTAAATTTCTGTTAAATTAATTAAATGGATACAAAAGAGAAACCACTAATTATGTAGCAGCCCATTGACAATCTCCAAACAATTGATTATTCCTCAAAATCTATATCTTCGTCTGAAACGGGTTCAAACATATAAGACCTGTTTCCTAGGGTTATAAATGGACATGTTAAAACGTTTCTGGATAAATTTTGCACTTAATAAAGCCACTTTAACAGTAAAGACTACATAAGAGACTAAATTAAAGTTGTGAAACTCCTTCGCTCAGTGGAATGCATTTATCTACTTCCTCTCATATCTCATTTCAATGCTGTCTCTTTTTCTTCCACTTCTCCCTACATTGGTGACTTTTATTCAGACATCTTGGAAGGTATGAATCCCTGGCCGACTCTGTTTGTTTAGGCTGTATCTGTCTGTTGTTGTGGCACCACCAGTAGCTCACACCCAGAACCCATGAGCACTATTTGTGCGTGCTTTTCTGTCATATCCATGTCACTGTGTACTACTTCATTTTAGATGCGTACTAACTTCACTATTTGTGACCTTCAATCAAGTTCCATTTAGAATGTGGTACTGCCTGTGCAGCTTAATAGAAATGTGTTAAACCACATTGTGTTAAATGCATTTGAAATGTTTTTTATTTGCATGCCTAACGACACTACCAGTCAAGCTGCTCTTTAAAAAAGTTGTTATTTATAGTACCAAGGGCTGGGTGATATTGACAAAAATTAATATCTCTGTAAATTTGGGATGAATGGCGATATACAATAAATATCTTTGCCTTCTACAAAGTGGAATAAATGTTCACCTGCAAGTCAAAGGCGCATGTGAGATGTCACATTTGCTTTTATAAAAACAGTGTAGTGTGAAAATAAAATTCAAAGGGTTTTCCTCCCTGTTTCATAATATACAGCTGACACATAATGCTAGCCTTATGTCTGACTTTAGTGTATATTTTTAGCATAGCTTCTGTTGTAAAGGTGGGTAATCTCCCACCATGCTGATATAGACAACATTGTCTCAAACTCGATAATAGCGCCCAGCCCTAAAACTACCACAAAAACAATGATCTCAAGTAGAATGGCAACCTCTGTTGCCAACTATTTTCAATGTAAAATAGCCTGCTTTGAAAGTTACTAGATCATTACGTTACTAGTCATACAGTTTTAGCAAATCCAAAAAGTTGCTACATTTGTTGGCAAGCACCGAGGAATGATAAAGCTGTCAAAAAGTTGCTAGATTTCTTGCTAGGCACTGAGGGGTGAAGCAGTTGTCAAAAAAGTTGTCAGATTTGTTGCCAGGCACTGAGGGGTGATGCAGCTGTCAAAAAAGTTGCCAGATTTTTTACTTGCCACTAAGGGGTGACACAGCCATCTAAAACGTTGCTAGACATTTTGCTAGCCACTAAAGGGGTGATGTAGCCACCTATAAAGTTGCTATATTTGTTGCGAGGCACTGGGGGGTGATGCAGCTGTCAAAAAAGTTGCCAGATTTGTTGCCAGGCACTGAGGGGTGATGCAGCTGTCAAAAAAGTTGCCAGATTTGTTGCCAGGCACTGAGGGGTGATGAAGCTGTCAAAAAAGTTTCCAGATTTGTTGCCAGGCACTGAAGAGTGATGCAGCTGTCAAAAAAGTTGCCAGATTTGTCGCCAGGCACTGAGGGGTAATGCAGCTGTCAAGAAAGTTGCCAGATTTGTTGGCAGGCACTGAGGAGTGACGCAGCTGTCAAAAAGTTGCTAGATTTCTTGCCAGGCACTGAGGGGTGAAGCAGTTGTCTCAAATGTTGGCAGATTTGTTGCCAGGTACGTAGGGGTGATGCGGTTGTCAAAAAAGTTGCCAGATTTGTTGCCAGGCACTGAGGAGTGATGCAGCTGTCAAAAAGTTGCCAGATTTGTTGCCAGGCACTGAGGAGTGATGCAGCTGTCAAAAAAGTTGCCAGATTTGTTGCCAGGCACTGAGGGGTGATGAAGCTGTCAAAAAAGTTGCCAGATTTGTTGCCAGGCACTGAGGAGTGATGCAGCTGTCAAAAAGTTGCCAGATTTGTTGCCAGGCACTAAGGGGTGACACAGCCATCTAAAAAGTTGCTAGATATGTTGCTAGGCACTAAGGGGTGAAACAGCCACCTAAAAAGTTGCTAGATTTGTTGCTAGGCACTAGTGGGTGACGAAGCTTCCTACAAAGTTGCTAGATTTGTTGCTAGCCACTAAGGGGTGACGCAGCCATCTACAAAGTTGACAGATTTGTTGCTAGCCACTAAGGGGTGACGCAGCCATCTACAAAGTTGACAGATTTGTTGCTAGCTACTAAGAGGTGACACAGCCATCTACAAAGTTGCTAGATTTGTTGCTAGGCACTAAGGGGTGGCGCAGTCATCTACAAAGTTGCCAGATTTGTTGGCAGGCACTAAGGGGTGACACAACTGGCTAAAAAGTTGCCAGATTAGTTGCTAGCCACTAAGGGTGGGCATCCGTCTACAAAGTTGCCAGATTTGTTAGCAGGTAATAAGGGGTGATGTAGCGGCCTACAAATTTGCTAAATTTGTTGGCAGGCACTAAGGGGTGACACAACTGGCTAAAAAGTTGCCAGATTTGTTGGCAGGCACTAGGGGGTTACACAACTGGCTAAAAAGTTGCCAGATTTGTTGGCAGGCACTAAGGGGTGACACAGCCATCTACAAAGTTGCTAGATTTGTTGCCAGGCTCTCATTTTAATGAAAAAAGTTGCTAAAAGGGTCTGATGTTGCAACAAAGTCACTAAATTGGCAACTCTTGTGGCAACAAAATATAGCTGAAATGCAACAACTGTTACTGAGTTAAACTGTGGAATACTAAATATTTTGCTATGAAAGGTAAGCGGAAATGCCAAGCGATTGGTATTGAATAGTTTTTTAACAGTTTGATTGAATTGAACCGCCTGAGCACATTGCTTCTTGACACACATTTTATGCAAACAGTATGGTAGAAAAATGTAATTGTTGCGGGTAAAGCGGCAGTAAATTGGCGATAGTGGCGCTATACATGCTCATTGGCAACCTTAATACCGTCTATTTCTGCTCTTTAGGTGACTATTTAGTACTGTAGGCCACATCAAGCCACCCATACCCATTTACCATGCACCAATCACGCTATATTCATTGTCAAGTCCCAGTTTTTCAATTTTGTTGTTGCTCAGTTAGCACTAACACATCTCCGTGTTAATAATTCATATAGTTGCTGAAAAGAACAGACCCCTTGTTCTCTTGTCAATAGAGAAATGGGCATCCATTAAGTACATGACTTATTTTTCTTCTGTGCCTTCTGTCTTTTAGCATCATTTTCCAGCTTAAAAACTGAACTGGAGCGAGTGAAGAGTGAAAAGGAGCAGGTAGGGCTGAATACAGTATTACATAAAGTAATGTAAAAGTATATATTCTTTAAATCATAATGCATTTATACATTATGCCAGTACTAGTACTACAGTAATGGTAACACTTTACAAGGGTACTTGTTAACATTAGTAAATACATTACCTAACATAAACTAACAATGAACAATACAGTTTCTCTGCATTTATTATTCTTGGTTAATTCATTTGAGTTCACTTTCATTCATCATTATGTCTCTTTTAATGTCTGATCCTTTACATTTTTAAACAGCTGGAGAGCAGTCTGGCAGAGAAGAGTCAGACATTGGAAAGTGTACAGGCTTTGAAAAACAGTCTGGAGGAACAGTTGAAAGACACCCTTAGCAGCAAGGTCTGAACTCTCATGTGACCTCTGCTTGTTTTATTACCACGTGCTGATCTTACTCATACTGTAAAAATCACAATGTACCCAATGCATGTGGTTTGATCAGCTGATCAGATAAGAATGATTTACTGCAAGTCCCAGCAGATGAAACTGAAGTGTTATATTACATTTACTGAATTAACATTTAAGCATTTGACAGACACTTATGCTGCTTTCACACCAAACGCGAATAGGGCATCTGGCCCAAATTATTTCAATGTGAAGTCACTGTAAAGACACATTAATGTGTGTCTGAAGGTCTTGTGGCGCGAATGAGGAGTTTGGCATGGAGCAGTAGACCCCAGTTGAAAAATGTGAATTTTTGTGCCGCGTTAACCAATCAGGAGCCTGCTTGCTGCTGTGGTGGCAGGCCCGCTCGGAGTCACTTATTCAACATGGAGGAATGACTGATATTTTGTGTCAATTTTGCTTTAAACGCTTGCTTTTTTACGCATGACTATTTCGCTCTTGAAGCGCGGATGCATACAAAATGTTCAAGAGGAAAACTAGACGCGAATTTGACGCTCTATTTGCGTTTTTGATAGAACATTTATGAAATTTCTTCATGAAACATGAACTTTACATAATATCCTAATGATTTTTGGCATAAATAAATGTTTTATTTTGACCCATACAATGTAATTTTGGCTTTTCCTGCAAAAACACCCATGTATATACCACGCGTCTAGTTCCTGAGTTGAAAAATGTGAACTTTTGCGTCAATTTGCGTCGCGTTAACCAATCAGGAGCCTGCTTGCTGCTGTGGCGGCAGGCCCACCCGGAGTCACTCATTCAACATGGAGGAACGACTAATATTTCGTGTCAATTTTGCTTCAAATGCTTGCTTTTTACCCGCGTCTTAGCTCTAGACGCGCAAATGCATTCAAAGTGTTCAAGAAGCAAACTAGACGCGGTAGACGCAAATTTGACGATCTATTAGCGTTTTTGATATATTTACAGTGGTAAAAAGTGCGCGTCACATGACCGGAGGAAGACGGGAAGTTATGGTTCAAAAGTACATCTTTTTATTTTTATTGCCAAAAATGACAATCGTTTTGTTAGATAAGACCCTTATGCCTCGTTTGGGATCGTTTAGAGTCCTTTGAAACTGCAATTTTAAACTGCATTAAAACTGTTAAGTGTTGGGGTCCATTGAGGTCCATTAAAATGAGAAAAATCCTGGAATGTTTTCCTCAAAAAAACATAATTTCTTCTCGACTGAACAAAGAAAGACATCAACATTTTGGATGACATGGTGGTAAATTATCTAGATTTTGTTTAAAGAAAATGGACTAATCCTTTTAAACTTTTATACCTAAATCCGCTTTGGTTTTGGGTCGGACCTCTTGTTTTCGGATATAAGTGGACCCGTGAAGACCTTTACTTTGCACTGCTAAAGAAATGCTAAAAAATGAACACATGAATTTAATGAATTGAAATGCATGTGTTGCAGAGTGCTTTGGAAAGTCAGGTGTTTGAAGAAAAAGACAAATCTCAAAGACTTCAGACTGAGCTGGATGTCAGCGAGCAGGTCCAGAGAGACTTCGTCAAACTGTCTCAGACTCTTCAGGTAAAATTCATTCACACGGAGAACATAACAATTCTTTATGCTTAAGAAAAAGAGCGAAATAATGTACAATACTGCACATTTTGTTACACAACGCCATAAGGGTGTCACTAAAGATGCAACGCTTTGCTCTCATAGGTGCAGTTGGAACGGATCCGGCAGGCGAACTCATTAGAGCGCATCCGGGTCATCCTCAACGACACCAACCTTACAGACATCAGCCAGCTTCCCGAAACATGATGTCACTTTATGACTCCAGCGCTCGTATATAAATACACATACGCAGTCCACCTCTACCCCAGCTCCAACTTCATCACTGTGCCTATCGCGACGAGATTTCTCTAGCCAATCAAACCGGCCCGAGAATCTGAAAAGCAAAGAGCTGGGGATTCACAAAACATAATCAAAATCTAAGACCTGAGAGTCTTAGAGATCACTACTGATACTTACTACTGCTATTGACTAGCTTGTAAATACATTAGCAAGAAGAAAGGCCGATGTATGATGTTCGATGAAGATGGGTTTTAGCTGTGATGCGGTTTACTGTGGATCCTACGATGAGGAGCTGCTGGTTTTTTAATGAACGAGAGCCCATGATAATCATTTACTGTGACTGTCCCATAGCCCGATTCTACCAAAGTTTGCGTCTCCTCTATATATTTTCACTCTTTTCTCTACCGACGCTGCTCAACTTCTCTTCCTTTCCATCTTTCGAACTAGAAGCAGTGACTTATGAAGGAAAACGCCCCTGAAGTGTTTTGTACATACGAATGTACAGAGTATATGTGTATATTGAATTAGTTAAGTTAATACACTCAATCTCGCTCTTTACAATTTTACACACGCGTGTTTCCTCCCGTCCGCCAATCATTTCACTGGGATGTACTTATTGGCTGTGTTGTGTGGCTGTTTTTCTTCTACATACATTTGAAATCCTCCTCCTTAATGTGTTTTGCTTGAAGTTACTGCTATTTTATTGGTTGTAACGAACAGGTTTTTGCTTGTTTTGTGTTTTTTATTTCATACATGCATACATACATTTTAGTCAATCTGATTTACAGATGCCTGCTCTCGAGTAGCGGGTCTGATTCCGATGCACATTTTATTCATCAGGTATATAGCACACAGACTGTTTTCAAAGGTATTCGTCCGTCCTTATCAATCTGATAACTGCGTAATGAAAGACGCTTAACAGTATATAAATGAAACACACTATGCTTTTTATTTATATCAGACTTTGGGATGTCCTGTGTGTCTAAAAGGCATCTTAAAAGCTGGGGAGTTTTGCATACCACGGTAAAAGTGGTATAATAACTTACTGTATTCATTTTATAAGTAAAAAACCTTGATTGGCCAAAAACGATCTTGTTTGGAATGTTAAAATGTATTTAAAAGAATAATTGTTTTAAATAGTTTCAGGCTGGTTTTTGAGACCACAACTGGCAACCCAACTGTAGAAAGTGTATGCACTATACATTCAACAGTAAGACTAAACGGCACATATTTAGTTTCTTGTAGACGAAACTCATTTTTAAGAAAACATTACTTCTGTTAAGGTTGCTGATTTTTTTTATTGCTTTTTGCGTTTTTAGGAACACCAACCATAGGATTTTTGGCTAAATTAGAAGAAGGGCGAGTCACAACCCAGTACTTCAATGTGCAAAATATCTAAATATGAGCACTAAAAAAAATGCAGAGTCAAAAAGAGACGATCCCAGCCCGCTGGGTTGTAATTTAACCTATACTGGGTTGTTTTAACCCATTGTTGGGTCAAACATCATATGTGACCCTGGACCACAAAACCAGTCATAAGGGTCCATTTTTTTTTTTTATTGAGATTTATAAATCATCTGAAAGCTGAATAAATATGCTTTCATTGATGTATGGTTTGTTAGGAATGAATAATTTGAAATCTGAGGGTGATAAAAGTTTTAATATTAGGAAAATTGTCTAAATGAAGTCCTTAGCACTGCATTCACTCACAAAAATAAACGTTTTGATATATTTACGGTAGGAAATTTACAAAATATCTTCATGAAACATGAACTTTACATAATATCCTAATGATTTTTGGCATAAATAAAAAAATTATTTAGACCCATACAATGTAATTTGGCTTTTGCAAAAAAAAATATACCTGGGTGATTCTCGTGAAATCCAGATTTAGAATGTGTTCATGCATCAGAAATTTTAAAAAGCCCTTGAAGCCAATAATCATTATTTTTAGAGGATTTAAAAAATATTTCCTATAGAATTGTTACTTTTTTAGATTATTATTATCAAAAATTATCATTACCGCAACATGATATTACATTAAATATATGCATTTACAAACTTATGTTTCGGTAATGAGAACTAATAAGTTGTCTAGGTACTATGACAAACAAAATTTCAACTTTTATCTGGAGAGAAAAAATAAGATCTGCTTACCTGGTAGCCATCTTGAGTGTCACTTCCAACAATTTTTTTGAAAATGTTAGTTCCTTGAGGGCTTAAACAATGATTGAAAATTGTTGCGGAGGATGAGAAAATATCTTGGACACATTTATATTCCTTATTATTGTCTCTACATTTACCAATGATCACCAAATACCACATGTTTCTTTACTCTAAATGTTTATAGTATAACATGAACTGAAGCTTTTTATTTTTTTAGATTTTTTTAATTATAAATATTTCCATGTTAAAGAACCCAAATCCAGTCATGGACACGTTGCGGTGATGAAAATTTTCCCCTTAAATGTAGAAAAAACAACAAAATTGTATTTTATGATGTACATGAAGAGATGTTTATAACTGTATGCTTCTTATTTTGATAGCATTTACTTTTATTATCAAAATGTTTCATGACACCTCGCACGTCTAATTTCGTGAGAATCACCCACCTGTGCTACTTAAGGATCACATATAAACATTTTTTGGGTTAATTTAACCCAAAAGGTATAACATAACCCAGCATTTCTAGGTTTATAACTTAATGGTATTTTTAAAAAAAGTTAATTGAAAATTTCCTTCAGGTTTTATTGCAACTTTTGTTACATGAGAATAACGAACCAAAACCAATTTAACGCTACCCTTGTATGACCTCTGAACTCCATTAACAAACAGCGGCCAAATACTGACATATACAAGCAACACTTCTGTGTGAATATATGCATTGTGTGTCGTGAAAGTGTTCATTTTTTACGCTGTACATTGCAGCTTACACGTTCCACGTTGTCTTCGCATTGTAAAACGTATACGCTACTTGTAAGTATGGAGTTTATTTGGTTCATGTTTCACTTCAAAACACCAAACATTTTAGTAACTACGTTTTTCGTGACTACCAGTCACTTACTGGTGTAACTCTGAAATGAATTGATCATAAAAAGAGACACTTCTTCACTCAATATAATTTATAATTCATGAAAGTGTTTTCAGCTGGGTCTGTGAAAAGTGATGATTGAAATGCTTTCACATTAACAACGGTTATATTTCTATTCGCATGTCGTGTTGCTAATGCAGAAACCCTTGCGATTTATATACTGTACTGTGTACATAACCCTGTATATATCTATATAATAAAACAAATTGAAACCAATTTTTTTTCTTGTAGGCTAATCAAAAAGAGGTAGTGCTATCTTTCTAGATGAACTTATTTTTCTGTGGGTGTCCATTTCTGGTTTCCTTAAACTATTTTTAAAGTTTCACAATTACACACTTGGTAAATGTGAAGTCATATATTTTGACAGTACATGCATTCCTTGCACACTGCACTTGTAGTCAGCTTAAAGGGACACTACACTTTTTTTTTTAAATATGCTGATTTTCCAGCTCCCCTAGAGTAAAATATTTAATTTTTAACCGTTTTGGAATCCATTCAGCCAATCTCCGGGCCTGGCGCTACCACTTTTAGCATAGCTTAGCATAATCCATTGAATCTGATTAGACCATTAGCATCGCACTTAAAAATAACCAAAGAGTTTTGAAATTTTTCTTATTTAAAACTTGACTGTTCTGTAGTCACATCATGTTAAGACCGACAAAAAATTAAGTTGCTATTTTCTAGGCTGATATGGCTAGGAACTTTATTCTCAAATTTAAATTACAACCAGATGAGTTTGGTTCATCCATATTTGACCCAAGATGGGTAAACCCCCCCAGCTTTTTGAAGTGTTGTTGTACAAGCATGTTGAGCTAACTACAAACTTATCTTTTCTTGCTTTACGCAGTATGACCTCTATAGATAAGCCATTGTTTGGGTTCAGGAAATGACAATGATGCCCAACACTTCTGTCTGACAACTGATAAATTCTTATATACGCATAAAATACTCTTTAATGTACAAAACACTTTATTGTCCATAAGATGTATACATGGCACTTATTAAAAAAAAAAATAGACAAACTAGTTTATACAAAAGTGTCAGCTTATTCTTTGAAGATCTTCTGAAACTGCCAAGTTATAGCTAAATTACTTTTATTTTGTATTTTAGGCTTACACAACTTGAGGGAAAACTTTGAGTGAATAATTTGGCTTCTGTTGCTTCCTCCAATGTGATAAAAATAAAGTAATTAGTTTGGCTTTGGACGTCTGCTGACTGTTAGCGTTCAAAAGCTGAATTGATTTTTTATGTCCTTGATCTGCTTCATCATGCCAGCGATGTGTTCTCCACTGCAGGAAATGAAGTAGTTTAGGAATTAAAAACATTTTAGCAACCCAAGTAGATCAGATTTGGCTTGTTAGTTTCAGCAACAGCTATCTGTTGTAATGCAAAAATAAATAAATAATGCAAAATGATTTCCTATGGACGTACTGTTCCTTGAGGACTCCCTGAACACACTTCCTCTGATGGGCGTTAAGTGCGAGGCTGGAGCGAGCCGGAGATGCTCCGCTATTCATCTGTTTTTTCTGGTATTCCTTCTTCATGTTGACCTGATAATATAAAACCAAACAATGACAACAGGAAAACAACATCCATCCGGTCCACTCTTATGGGGCATACACACCAAACGTAAATTCAACGAGTTGTACAAGTAGATTACATATAAAGTCAATGCAACGATGTCCTTAAACGTGTCTTCGAACAAGTTCAAAATATTCATCTCAAAATAAAAATTTGCACGACATAAAGTTAAATCCCGCGAGAAATCTAGAGCGAGGAATGCGATGCTTCGGGTTTGGTGTGTACGTAAAATTATGGGGTGTACACACCAAACGCGAATTCAACGATTTGTGCGGGTAGATTCAATAAAAAGTCAATACAAAGATGCAAATAGATGCCAAATCATGCGGGGCAATGCGAATGACACAAATCAGGTGGCGTTAAACGTTATTTGCATCAAATGGTTCTTTGCGCAATGAAAAAATTAGCATGACAGAAAGTTAAATCCCAAAGTAAATCGATGCTTCGTTGTTCACACAGAATTATAGGCCGTATACACCAAATGCGAATTTAACGATTTGCACGAGTAGATTACATGCAAAGAAGCGAATAGACACAAACTTTTGTGGGACTATACAAATTATGCAAATCACGTTGATGCAAGTAATACGATGTGTCACGTTTGGTGTGCACGCACAAATTATAGGGCATACACACCAAACGCGAATTCAACGATTTGCATGAGTACATACAAAGTTAATGCAAAGACGCAAACAGACCTGAACTCACGCGGACCGATGCGAATCGGGTGGCGTGTTTGCCGAGAAAACACTCGCTATTCCGATTTAAACACGTCTTCGCACAAGTTGGAAATATTCAATTCAAGCAAAAAATTTGTATAACACAAAGTTAAATCCTCCGAGTAATCTACAGCGATACTTTGCGTTTGGTGTGTACGCAAAATTATGGGGTGTCCACAGCAAACGTAAATTCAACGATTTGTACAAGTAGATTACATACAAAGTCAATGCAACGATGTCCTTAAACGTGTCTTCGAACAAGTTCAAAATATTAATCTCAAAATAAAAATTCGCATGACAAAGTTAAATCCTGCGAGTAATCTAGAGCGAGGAATGCGATGCTTCGGGTTTGGTGTGTACGTAAAATTATGCGGTGTACACACCAAACGCGAATTCAACGATTTGTACGGGTAGATTCTAGAGCTGCAACTATCGCCTATTTTTTCAACCGATTAATCTATCGATTATTTTTTCGATTAATCGAATAGTCTAATGATTTTTTTATACATATAATTCCCCAAACAAATAATAAATGTAACATCTGCCATTAACGCCAACATTTTATTTAAGCATTTTCTTAATTAAACAAACACACAAACCAAAATTTTCAACATGAAAAATAAAGTGGCAGTGCCACTTAAAAGAAAAAGCCTACAACCCTACAACCTTAACTAACAAATTTTCTGCGGGAAACCCTGTAAATTACATAAAAAAGTCAATGCAAAGACGCAAACCGGCGCAAAGTCACGCGGGCCGCTGCGAATGATGCGAATCGGGCGGCGTGATTGCAGCAAAAACACTCGCTATTCAGCCTTAAACACGTGTTCGCACAAGTTGGAAATATTCAACTCAAGCGAAAAATTCATATCACATGAAGTTAAACCCTGCGAGTAATCTACAGCGAGGAATGCGATGCTTCGTGTTTGGTGTGTATGCAGCATTACGAACAGAGGATTACGATTAGAGGAATGCTAAAAAAATATTCAATGATGCTCTTTAAATGTACCAAGAAAAGTATTCATTGTTATTTAAAACGCATATGTAAATTATGGTCGTGGTTGTTTTGATTGAGTCATGGGTCAAAGGACATACGTGTCACATAACAAAGTAAACATGGTGGATGCAGTGTCCAAAATGATTCTGGCTAGAGGGAATAAAGCTACGTTCAAATCTCATGAGATGTTGAGTTCAGAGTTAATTTTAGGGTTAAGATCAGGATGAAAAACAGTGGTTCTGGCTAGATAGGATACAGCTATGACTTAAATCCCATGAAATGTTGGGTTTAGAGTTAGGTTTCGAGGTAGGATTAAGATAAAAACGGTGCTCATCCGGCGAAATTTAGCTGTATCCCTTTTAGTCACAACCGTTCAAAATGTATTTATACTGCATCCACACATACCATATAAAGTATGGAGGACCACAAGAGTCATGCAAAATGTAATAAAGAACTTCAATATTTAATAACTACCTGGACAATAAAAATAGCAATTCATAGATTTGTTTAAAAATTCATTAATCAATCTATAAATAAATAGACAAAGTTATAAAAAAAATCATTATGTAAGATTTTATT
The DNA here is from genome assembly GCF_030506205.2 of Paramisgurnus dabryanus. Taxonomy (NCBI): domain Eukaryota; kingdom Metazoa; phylum Chordata; class Actinopteri; order Cypriniformes; family Cobitidae; genus Paramisgurnus; species Paramisgurnus dabryanus. Next base: position 42,921,212 of record NC_133341.1, on the reverse strand, counting down.
AGGCAATAAAAAGTGAGATTATAAAAATAACGTAGAAATGAAATATTAATCCATTAATAAATAGTTCAAATTAATATAACAATTTATAAAAACAACATAAAATACTCAATAAGTTCATCATTTTAAATTGCATTTATAAATTCTTAATTAAATAATGGAATTTCAAAATGTATTTCAAAAAGCGATTTAAAAAGAGAAATAAATAACTGGATTTATAAATTGAATTACAAATACAGGTTTAAATTAGGCATTTAAAAGGGCATTTCCGTTTAACTTTTCTGTTTTCATTTTCCCAATGATTCTCCTTATTCTTTTCGCTATTGGATTTGCTTTTCGTTTTAGCCTCTCTATTTAGCTTTTCCGTGACTCTTTGGGTCCTTGCAAATGGTCAAATGAGAAATGCAAATTAGCTATGGCCAGGAGGATGTAACAAGCTCGCTGATTGGCTCTGATTGTACGTCATGCGCAGATTTATAGATCTCAGATGAGGACCCAAAGAGTCACGGAAAAGCTAAATAGAGAGGCTAAAATGAAAAGCAAATCCAATAGCGAAAAGAATAAGGAGAACCAACGGGGAAATTAAAACAGAAAAGTCAAACGGAAATGCCCTTTTAAATGCCTAATTTAAACCTGTATTTGTAATTCAATTTATAAATCCAGTTATTTATTTCTCTTTTTAAATCCCTTTTTGAAATACAATTTGAAATTCCATTATTTAATTAAGAATTTATAAATGCAATTTAAAATGATGAACTTATTGAGTATTTTATGTTGTTTTTATAAATTGTTATATTAATTTGAATTATTTATTAATGGATTAATATTTCATTTCTATGTTATTTTTATAATCTCACTTTTATTGCCTAATAAAATGTTACATAATGTACAAATTTTAAACAAATCTATTAATTGCTATTTTTATTGTCCAGGTAGTTATTAAAAATTGAAGTTCTTTATTACATTTTGCATGACTCTTGTGGTCCTCCATAATAAAGTAGTAGAAACGTCATCTAATTCAGTATGCAAAATTTTGGACGCAGGCCACACCATAAATAAATTGTGAATCAGTGTTAACATCAGACTAAACAAAAAACAAACCAGTCTTTCGTTGCAACAACAGCTAACCTGTTTAATTCCGTTGTCCAGGTGACGGAGTTGATCATTAATTGTTTGCAGTTCTTTCCTCATGTCCTTCTCGCTATCTGACAGCACAGGAAGTTGACTGCGCAGACTTCCCAAAACCTGTTTTACTCTAGGTAAACAAAAGCAAACTGTCATGACTCACAGCTAATTTTTTTTAAGAGTTGCTATAAGAGTTTTTTTTTTTCAGACATGACAACAGTGAATGTAATCACTGCTATCTACACAATGCGTAGGGGCATAACCATGACATTTGCATGACCATTATTTGACCCAGAGCGTAACAAGCCAGTTGTCGGGGCGTTGTTGAATCCTGTAGTTTTTAGTCGCATCCTTTAATAAAAGCTTCACTCATTGACATAGACTTAGTTAATATTAAAGATATCAAGATTGGTTAGGATGGTGTTATGAAGAAAACATTAAAACTCCAGCTGGGTTTTCAAAGGCATGGTATCATATTTGAACCAAGTTTTATTAAGTAGTCCTATTTTTATCTCTAGCAACACTTTTTGTCATTGAACTAAATTTCGAGATAGATATGACATAATGAACCTGTTCATGATAGCTTCTTGACGATACTTGGCATCTTCATATTTGTCGGCAAGGCGTTCTGCTGCCTCCCGCAGGCTTTTCCTACAACACACAAACCAACTTTAGCCATCTAACCATCATCATTAATAACTTGTGTGTGCATGAATATAAACATTTATGCATTATCATTACTAGGTCTGACAAACAGAAAAAAATAACGTTTTATTAAAATTGTCCAAATGACAATATTTGGCGGAGATACAACTATTTGAAAATCTGGAATCTGAGGGTGCAATAAATCTAAATAGTGAGAAAATCGCCTTTCTCACTATTTAGATTTATTGCACCCTCAGATTCCAGATTTTCAAATAGTTGTATATCCGCCAAATATTGTCCTTTATTAACAAACCATACATCAATCCCACATCATTTTAGGTGACGTAAAAATCGCAATTTCACCAAATTGATCCTCATGATTTGTGTTTCTGTACATGCGATTGTGAATATCATCACCTCTCCTCTCTGCAAAGAGCCAAATCGTCCAATTGCTTCCTCTTCTGTTCGCTCAAGAGCTTTACTCTGAAAAAAATTCATTCAAACAACAACTATATTTACATGCAATGCAAAAACTAGACTAATGTGTGCGACTTCTGTGGGAGTATAAGACGGCAATACTAGGGTAGTCTATCATGATAGCGTATGATTACTATATTTATTTATCAAGTAGTAATTTTTACATTTCATGAAAATCTGACTTTTTCTATGTTTAAGTGCTATAATTGGGTCCCCAGTGCTTTTATCAATCTAGAAAATGTGAAAAAGATCAAACCAGTAACTTAGTTTTGGTAAACCATTCTGTGCAAGCATGGGAAAAAATAAGTACTTGAAATTTGGCTCCCCTTGTGATGTCAGAAGGGGATAATACCACCCCATAATCTGCACTATGCAACCACAGCACTGCAGTTTAATGTAGAGATCAGCTCATTTGCAATTTAAAGGACACACCCAAAACGCACATTTTTGCTCACACCTACAAAGTAAATGATCTATATGATATTTTAAACTAAAACTTCACATACGTACTCTAGGGACACCAAAGATTTATTTGACATCTTAAAAAAGTGAAATTTCCCTTTTAAATATTATACATTTTATTAGTACAAATGTGCAAGAACGTGTTGTACCTCCTCTGCATCTCATCGTGAGCCAGGCCCAATTTTAGGATGTACTCCTCTCTGAACACCTGGGTGGCTCTGCTTAACAGCTGCAGGCATTCTGAAGGAGGGGGCGAGGAGTCCTTATCACCGGCCCTAAAACGCACACACAGACACACACACACATTACAAAAAAATTCAGCAACAAATTATACAAATGTGTCACAGGGGACTCATGTTACACTTTCAGCAGATCCCGGCAAACCAATTCGGACTACAATTCAACATTCAGATGGTTTTAAAACAGGACACGGTTTTCCTTTCTAAAGCAGGTAGAGATGATACAGCAACATAAAAAAAGTTGTAATTATCTTTTTTATTTTGAAAAACTATGTTTACGTGACCATTATAGCGCATGGCATTAAAAAGCACCAACCCGATGCCAACTATGAAATAAACTCGAGATGCACAAATTAGGGTGACCATACGTGCCATTCTTCCCAGACGCATCCCGTCCAGGATTTCGGTGCGTCTTCCGGAAGTCGTATTTGTTGAAAGCATACGCCATTAAGTTAAAAACATAAGATATACAATCGTAGTTTCATGCTTACCTTAAAATGTAACGGTTGCTTTTCTGTAGTAATAATAATAATAATATTCCTCTATGACGTATGCGGTCGACAAATACGACTTCTGGAAGACGAACATAAAATCCTGGACGGGATGCGTCCGGGTAGAATGGCACGTATGGTCACCCTACACAAATATATCGGGCAATATAAATCGATAAAAGCAATTTTCCACACTGTTGGCCGATAGTTAAAAACCAACCGATAGCCATGGTATATCCTCCCAATCAAAAGAGAACAGGAAGATGCAATGAATTTGAGCTCGGTGTATATAAAAATGTTTAGTGTTCAATATTACTGGTCATTACATGAATAAATGAAGAGTTTGGTTCCAAAATGCGTTAAAAGCCTTAAAAAAAGTTACTGACAAAATCAGGTCAGCAGGGTCCGAAATTAACTTTTTGGCTCACCTGCCACGGGGACTGGTAGATGAAAAATCCACCAGCCAAGTATACATTTTACCGGCCAGAACAATAAACAGCCTTTTTTTGTCACATATACATGAATTTCATTTGCTGTGTTCATGGTCACGAATCAGAATGTTCTCAAGTTTCATTTTATTTCCGATGTCAAATGAGTTGCCATCCTTTTCATCTGTGAGTTTTCGTTTCAAAGGTTGTCTCACTCCCGGTAAATGCCGCCACATATCAGCTATATGCAGCAGATAGCTGCTGCATATAGCTAGTGCTTCAAGTCTCGCGGCACTTTTAACCTTCCGGCCCCCGAGACAGTGTCGCAAGACTTGGAGCATAGAGACGTTCTGTGGCTAGCTCACCTCGTCCCCAGATTAGTTACTGGCAAACACATTATATTGCATTACTATTTTGGTATGAAAATCACCCGCCAGTGTGGCGGATAGCCTTTTGAATTTAGTCGCCAAACGTAAAATCTACCCGCATTTGGCGCTTGGCGGGTGTTAATATCGGACCCTGCAGGTCAGTATTAAAAAGTAAATTCTTAATTTTACACAAAATCCGATATCCGCCGTATTATTCTGTTATCTTTTCTCCTTTTTTTTCTCAAAATGCGATAAACGCCAGTCCTCCTTCTCTGCAGAATGCAATAAATCTGCTTAACCAATCACAGCACTCCATTCCACACATTGTAAACAATAATGGTGGCGCTTTGAATACACACTAGTTTTCTTCATCTACTTTCTACTTTTGTGATCAACAAACAAACAAAAACAAAATAATACTTTGATGGCATTAATAAAACTGTGGTGGTTTTCTGTGGCAGGGAAAAACGTAAGCCATCAGAATTGAATAATTTAAGCGAGAGGCACTCCAGAGAAGGAAAAATGCCAGCTGTTGTTTGTTCTCACACGACTGCATCAACTTCTGTCATGCTAACAGATTGACCCCAGGGGGTCTTATGAAAAACTTTTCATTATTTTACATGAAGTCAACAAAAATTGAGCAGGAGCAAAACATTTTAGAGCTGATCGCTGTCAAAAAAGTTCAGTGGCAACGTCCCAGGGATGACAGCAGCAATGACAGTGTTTTTAATATGACAAAGTAAGTGTTTTGATTCATGCCATTAATGTTAATTTTTTTAATCAGTGTATACCACTAGTCAACTAAATGAATATAACACAAAGATGAATGCACATTTATATATTGATTAAATAGATTTATAGCATTTTGAAAAAAAAACTAAAATGGATTTATTGGATTTTGCGGAGAAAATAATACGTTTTTATAATAAATCTTTGAAAATCAAATTATGGATTTAAATTTTTTACGTTGTTATAACCTAAAGATGCAATCTGAAAGTTTACAACAGAAAATGGTGGTTTTCATCTTGTCACTTTCTTGGTATAAAAACAAGTTTTTACCAAAATTAGTCAAAATGGATTTATTGCGTTTTGGAACCAAACTCTTCAAATACATCCAGAAAATGTAATCATTGTTTATGCAAGTTAATATAACCACCAAACTATCAGTATCAGCTTGGGTATTATCAGATATCAGTCTGAATAATCTGCAAAAAATTACATATCACTGCATCTCTAAAATAAACCTATAGAAGCAATAACTATTTACCTTAGCACTAATGGGTTGGTCGAATTACGTGCCAAGATGTTGCGAATATGATGCTCAAACGAGTCCTCAGCCAATCCACGCAGAGGAGAGCTTCCTGACCCCGCCCCTGGACCAGAACACAGCAATGGAGGAGACGGGGGACGAATAGAACTTCTAAAGATGTATAAGGAAACAATATCAGTAATGAAGAAATGTAAAGTTTTACTAATAAGTACAAACAGGATTTGATCAACATGCAACAAGTTTTCTTTACAGAACATTACGTACAGCAAAGGAAGTAAAAGACACTCGTAGTTGCTCATGACACACATCATGGTGGCTCCCAGGGAAAGGTCCGACACGATCCAAAACCCACGAATAGGAGCAGGTAAACTGAGGGGGGAATGAAGAATATTAAAATATATCACCAGAGATCCAAAGTTATAACAAGTATGCCTTTAAAGCCCCCCTTAACTATAGTCCAAATGAGGTGTACCTGTTAGCGAGAGGTTTGGTGCACAGGATGTTCTCCACTATGCAGCGCTGTTCTGCCGCCAGCTCCTGTAGACCGTCTTTATCTTCCTCATCTTTACCGAAAACACACAATACCAATGACAGTACATACAAGACAGTAATTCTATTCAAGGTTATGATGGGACACATAACTCACCAGACTCCAGAAACTTTTGCAGTTTTTTGAACCAGGTGAGTCCAACACTGTGTACACCGGCTTCATGGGTGCAGTGATACCTGTGCTGGCACAGAGGGTCTGCAACAGACACCCAAGCAATGATAAAAAAAAATCACGATAAGATAGCGTCCTTATTAACATATCAGTCCAAAACAGTATACAAGCTTATATACAAGCTTTGCAGTAAGCGAGTATGACTGGCTCACCTCGATGCAATCTGATTGGACAGGTGAAGTCTGACTCCACAGGCTCCTCCTCCTCCTCTCCAGCAGCGGCCAGCTTGAGCGTCAGCTCCAGCTCCACACACTCGAATACATATAGGGATGGCACGGATTCTGCGCCTCTAGACCATCGCTCTACAGCCTTAACACACACAGGGCTTAACTATACGAGAGACATTTTACAGCACAACTAAGGTGGTGATTTATGAGAATTCTGTCTGACTTACTCCACCGTCCTCCTCATCCTCTGCTTCCAGAACCACACAGTGGTACAGCGTCCCCGTTTCAGTGGCAATAACCAGAATGTTGGGCACACAGGGCAGGCAGAGCACAGCACAGGCGTAATAGCCGTAGTTATCTTCTGCCACCGGGTGCATGGGTAAAGGGCCCAGGGGCTTCCCGAGATTACTGACACTTGGGGAATATTTTTTTTTTATTAATAAAATATTTTTTTAAACATTCTTTAGGTTCATCTAAACATGTTCCGGACAGAGATTTACACATTTATGTTAAAATATATTCGTATACTGTTTAAACAGTCATAAGTGTTTGTTACCTGTGTGTGAGCGAGATATAGCTCAGATATGTCTCTCCATTTCCATACAGGATGTAGAGCGGGTACACCAGCAGATCTTGTTTTATCCGCATATGACGTGGAGATTCAGCCAGTGGCCCGAAGTCAAACGCCACAGCGGTTTCGCCCAAAGATGCTGCGTATGAACGCCTTCACAAGAGAGATCATCTAATGTCACTTTAACTCATTCGCCGCCAGCCATTTATTGAAAAGTCGCCCATTAGCATTTTTTGTGATTTTTTACAAAAGTTTCACAAAATGCCTTTTAAAAATATATAAACATATAAATAAATCAAATAAAAGAACAAAAATTAGCAAAAAGCTGAAATAATTGCATTTTTGTGAAGGAATTTTGTTAGAGATCAGATTCAGAACGATTATCATAACATAGACAAAGTTTAAAATTAGTAATTAACGTTTTGGTTAAATATTTTTCATAAATTGGTTAAGTCTAGTGGATCTAGTGAATAATCGCGGTATTACGGATTAACTTCAAAATTCATCAGGAACACGTTTTTATGCAAATATTTTCTCTTAATTGAAGGGGAAAGAGTTAATAAAGACTGAATGCTTATAATGTCTATAGTATTTTAGTAAATGTCAGTTTTTAACATGAAAGTTCAAAGGAAATAGCATTTTTATTAGGCCTGTAAAACGATTAATCACATACAAAATAAAAGTTTGTATTTGCATAATATATGTGCGTGTACTGTGTGTATACAAATAATACACAGTTAAAAATGTTTTTTTTTTAATTCTATATAATTTATATAATATGAAATATATCAAAATATAATTAAATATATATTCACATGTGTTTCTTAAATACATACATGATATATAAAATTTTTTATATCTACACACATACACGTAAATGTATTTTAAATACGTACATGCATGTATGTATGTGTATTTACATATACAAAATAATTACACAGAGCACACTCACACACATATTATGCAAAAACAAGAAAAATTGTTTGCAATTAACCACCCTAATTTAAACGTAATAAAATTCAGATTTTTTACTATCATCCAAACAAGTAATTTTTTTTGGGGGGGGGGGGTGTTGGGTGACCAAAAGCTGCCAAACTTACCCTCTTATATGAATACCGCTGTCCTCGTCTAACTGAGAAACACGCAAAACTTTGGCAGGCGTCTGTGGCTCCTTAAGATTATAAAATCTGTCGGGGAAAAACACTTTATTTGAAGTTGTTCAGAGACAAACACGGTTTAATTAAGCAACTGTCGAAAAGTTTATTTAAGGTACCTGATAGTGTTGTCTGAGGTCAGTAAAACTAAATGAGGCTCCTCAGTTTCACTTGGATACCAGGTTGCCTGTCGCAGTGTCACTGATGGAGCACTTGTGAAGAAGCGTTCAGCCACAGGAATAGTCCTGTAAAGAAATAAAAAAATGATTTAATTCAAGTAATAGGAATGACATGAAAAGCACAAAAACTTAACACGTTAGATGAATTATAAACTTTATCTGTCAAAGTATATATCAAAGTACAGTGGAATTACTTCACATACCATGGCAGCATTTTTGTGATGCATCCCGAAACAGTTACTACCTGTCATTTTGATCAAAGCAATCAATACACCACTAAGATAATAAAGCATCAGTTCTGTACTCACTTGCAGTTGATCTCCATGCGTCCACCCTCAAACTCTGACTTTTTACCCCAGCGCTGAGGCAGTTCAAGTACAGTCGCTCCACGCTTACCAATGAGAGCCACATGATACTGCGTTGGGCTGATCAACACCTGACACACCTCAAACAACGGCGGGTTGATGCATAACAGAGTCTGTGGAGAGTGTCGTTTGCTGTTTACATTACACTTAAAAACGTAACTGTTCAAAACACACACTAAATAAACACACGCTCACCTGATATTTGGAAGTGTCGAGGTCAGCCCCGGTATTTAGCTGTCGCAGGTTTGTGGTGTAAAACACACTCTCAACACTGTCCCATATAAACAGATCACTGTTCAGGCAGAACGACAGGTTTTTAGCTATTCTTTTGCTAGTGGCTTGTGACTCTAAATGGAGCCTCTCTTGTAATTTCTTAAAGATATCGTGTTTTTTTAGCGCGTCTCTCCACCGTTCTCCCGCGACCGACGCCATGTTTTTCCGTATTGGCGATGAGTGATGTCGTCAGAGAAATCCACCAATAGAATCACACTTCGCGTCTGGGCTTTTTCTGTTGAACCCTGGGATTAGTAGTTCAAAGTCGTAACGCATATTAGTTTTATTTATAAAACCACAACTTTTACACTGCCTTGTTGTATTTCATTAAACTATTGTTTCTTTATTTTATCCTTATTTCGTTATTTTGTTGATTGTATTGTTTTAAATTTTATTTAAAATAACAAGTCGCATTGAATATAAAGTTGTTTATTTGAAAGTACATTATTATTCTTTTTTTTATAGGGTTTCACTTGCACAAAGACAGGGTATAGACATTTGCATAGACTCAATCATATATAAACAATAAAACCTTTGTTATTTGTTTTGCTTAAATTTATTGCATTATTTTGTATTGCCAGTATTTATACGATCTTTAGTATTTTTTCTAATAAATAAATAAAAAATACAAATCAATCCATTAGTCTGTTTAAACATAAATTGCAGGTTACTTTACATGTTTTTTTTCCCCGTTTTATTAAACTTCAACAAAACAGACATAGTTAAAGCACAGTCGAAATTTATAGTTTTTTATATAAATAAAAATATGCATTTTTTATTTTTATTGAACTTAAAAAAAAAAACAGAAATAGTTGAAGAACAGTCAAAATTAATAGTTTTTAATTTAAATAAAAATATGTTTTTTTTCTTTTTATTGAACTTCAACAAAACAGAAATAGTTGAAGCACAGTCAAAATTAATAGTTTGTAATGTAAATAAAATATACCTTAAATAAAAATGTCTTTTTTCTTTTTATTGGACAAAAAAAAAGGAAAATTAGGTGAAGCACAGTAAAAATTAATAGTTTTTAATTTAAATAAAAATATGTCTTTTTTCTTTTTATTGAACTTCAACAAAACAGAAATAGTTGAAGCACAGTCAAAATTAATAGTTTTTAATTTAAATAAAAGATGTCCTTAAATAAATATATGTCTTTTTTCTTTTTATTGAACTTCAACAAAACAGAAATAGTTGAAGCATAGTCAAAATTAATAGTTTTTAATGTAAATAAATAAAATATGTCTTTAACTAAAATATGTATTTTATTTTTTATTTTTATTAAGCTTCAACAAAACAGAAATAGTTGAAGCACAGTCAAAATTAATATTTTTTTTATTTAAATAAAATATATAAGAAAAGAATAAAATACTTATATTTACGTGGGATAAAATGACGTCAAAATGACATAAGCTTACCATCACGAATGGGGGTAATGTAAGGACAGTTGTAAGCTTTTATTTTCTATGTACGTGCTTAACGGCTGTTTTTTGTTTTGTTTTTGTTTTTAACCAAAGATACGGTTTTTATGAGACGTTCTACCTGCGACGATGTGGCGCCTCCTCGCGGCTGAATTTAAGACTCACAGGCTTGTAAACGTGTGCCATAATCTGTGAGCATTGTCTCAGTAAACAGTAGAGCTTCATGCCGACGAGTCTCGAGCTCCTCCAGCACCACTCCCGTCTTCACGTTTATCTGGCGCGAGCAGAATGGAAGTTAAATGGCAGGTAAACGGACTTGTTTAGTGCGAATCACGGGGACAGGAATGTCCCAGAAAAAGGACGTGAACTCTTACCCAGATGGGTACAGGGTCCTCAATACCAGTGAACTACGGGAGCTCCTTCAAGATGAAGACAAAATGAATCAGATCGTGCGACTCAGTGAAAAGGTATTTCTTCATTCATTACACGCGCACAATGCGAGCTGTTTCTTTACATACTTCTCAATTTCAGCCTTTGATCAAATATAGGTACTTGTACTTGTCATTTTAACACGTTGTGCCGATGTGTAGATTTTTCCTTCACCTTAAAGAAAGATCGTTTGATTTGTGCAACGTGCTGTGCATTACACGCCACCCCATACATCCATGATATAACGCCTCGTATCAGTGCACTGTATGGCAAACTGCATGACTTCCATGATGTAATAACGTTTCTTTAACAAATGTTTCTCGTAACATTCTTCATGATGATAAAAGTTTTTGCATGAAAGTAAGCAATACAATTAACTATTATATTACATAAGCAAAAACATGGTTTTATTATGATAAAAGTGTAGCAACCCTGTTTTTCTGCAGAATGATTTATGTTTTGTATTACCATACATTTAATACACATATTATGGCTAAACCATGGTGAGATCAAAGTAAATTTGTGGTTACTATAGTATAAAACCATAGTTAATCTTCTCGGCATATTATTTTTAAGATTATTAAAATGTAATGCTTTTTAAACCACTGAAATGTGTTACCGTGGTTAAAGTATGGCTACTGTAGTAAAACCATGTGAGTGAAATGTAAGAAATGTGACGCTTTAATAATTCACATTTTTGTGATTTTTCCCACTCGTTCACAGTTGATGTATTGAAACAGTGAGGATATATGAGAGCTCCCATTCATTGGCAGAAAATCCACTGATCCGGTGTCAGTTTAGACAGATATATGACATTTGAGATGTAATTTGCTGTAGCCTGACACCAGGTCGCTGCATGCCTCCAGTAAGCCGGACCGTGTTGTTTGAAATGCAAGGACAAATATGTTTGCGCTAGCTCTTAAATACAACCTCAATTTAATAAAATATGATATAGGGTTACTTAAAAATGAAAGGAACAATCCTCATGTTGTTCCGAACTGGTATGACCAAGACATTCATGGGAGACAAAAGATGCTTTGCGGGGTACAGTAACTTTCTCTAAGGAACATATGGAAATTCTGGAAATCTTGCCCTCCTCTAGTATTGAATCTCATTCAACTTTTAAAGACCTGCTGATGGCAAAATTGGTACAATGTGTACATTTTAAGTCTGTCATATTATCTTATTTAAAGATCTTGCTCAAACCAAAATAAACGACAAACAAGTAGCTGCAAATACAGAAACAACATGCATTGCAACATGCGTATTGCATGCATACTAATACCATTTAATGTGCACACGCTTGCTTAAGCAAATGCGTCTATATTTATTGATAACCATGCGTGAGAGTTGTGATGGGACCATAGAGGTCAAACTCCCAAAGGCTTGTGATCTGCAATGCACATCCCATTCCAATCACAAACGGGTCAATTCACGGGTCAACACGCCTTGACTTCTCCAAGGGCAACTGCAATGAATGGTTCACAATGGTCTGGTGAGCTGGATACAGTTATTGCTCTTGTATGCATGAGCTTCATTCCTTCACAAGAGACTGTGGTGTTTTTCCTAAATGGAAAATGCTCTGCAATACTCGCTGCTTTTTGCTATGAATAGCAATGAGGCAGCATTTATGGTTCACTTTATGTGCTCATTAGGGATACAAAGGCTTATTTCTTGATTTAATCAGTGTTAGATGCCTTTGGTCATTCATGGTTTATTGACCAAGCTGAACTATCTTGCACTAAACAGATGGTTAAACTGTATTTCGCTTGCACTGCACGCTCAATGCGTAAAGCCGTCATTAATCATACGGCTTCACACCATTGCTAATTTCTAGTGCTTCCAAATACAAAACATTGCATAGATCTGATTAATTGTCGCCTGATAAGTCCTAAACATATGTGATGTTAATAGATGATAAAAATCTAGGAAAAATTTACAGCAGATGGATATCGTCGTATTGCAAATGTTGTTACCCTATTCAGACAGCACTGCGACTACATATCACATGCGGTTTCGGCATAAAGAAGCTTTTATCGCCAGAGTATTGCGTTAGCATCATGAAAGGTCATATGTTCCTGCACAAAAGGTCATGGGTTCCAGCACGAAATGTCATAGGTTCGAACCCAGGAAACACTGATAAAAATGTATGCAGAACTGTAGAGTTTATGAGTTTAGTGTGTTCGGATTTCCCCATCAGTTCTATGATGTTTGAGAAATATAGAATGCAGGGGTGGGCGGTATGACCAAAAATCTGTTTCACGAAATGAATCATTTTATTTCAAAGTAAGGTGGGTCCCCTCGTCCCCCCCACTTCTCTAAGAACCTCGCAAATGTCTTTGTATTCCCGAGGGCACCTCAACAAAGAGAGAGCATATAATGGTCAGTTTTTCGGAAAAGAGACACTACACCAGGCCCGGAGTGGGACTCATTTTTTAGCCCTCAAGTTCCTTGCCTAATGCTGCGTTCAGACCAGCCACGGTAGAGGCATCAAGCGCGAGTGATTTCAATGTTAAGTCAATGTGAAGACACGTTGATGGGCGTCTAGAGGTCTTGCGTCGCGAATGAGGCGTTAAGCGCGGTGCGAATTGAGCGGTGCCGCCGGAAGCGCGCAAGTTGAAAAATGTGAACTTTGGCGGAAAAACACGCCACGTTAACCAATCAGGAGCTTGCTCTAGTAGTGACGTGATTACAGAAAGCGAGCAGAGTCACAGAAGCCCTTCCAATTACGTGAATTTTTCGCGTGAATGTCTCGATGACTAGAATTTCACGCGCGAATGAAGCGAGTAAAATCAAAATGTTCAAGCGACAAACTAGACGCGAATTTGAGGCCTTAAACGCGGCTTGTGTGAACCCACAGTTAGATCGGCCCACTGTTATGAATTTTGCCATAATCTTGCAGCTCTACCATTATACCACAGTTGTATAATTTTGAATAATTCAAAGGACCGCAGTGCTGAGTTAGCCACGCCCACTTATTTACATTCCGCGGTATGCACGGAATTAAAAATATGTTATTTCTGACCTTTTATTTCACAGTAACGGAAATAAAATTGCACAATTTATCATAATAATATCATAATATCAGGGTTTCCCGCAGCAATTTTCAGTTCGGGCGGCCCACCTAAGCTGGGATACCCTACCACCTTAACTAGGTCGTCCAAAAAAAAATTCCACCAAACGCCACATGGCTGAAATGAGAGAAAGACATGGTCTGTCAATGTCTGGAGGATAACTAGCCTGTTGATAAAACATTTAATTCATTAATAATCTAGTATGTGTTCATTTTCTGTCATAGTTTCTTCAAAATTGAGTTTTATTTGAGTGTTTTAAATAAAAATATTTTTATCATGACACATACGCCCCGCCCCTTTGATTGCCACGCCGCCGGCCCGCCCACCTGCAAAACCCTACCACCTTAACTAACACATTTTCTGCGGGAAACCCTGTAATATCATATAATTAATATTTTTAACTCTTTCGCCGTCAGTGTTTTTTTTTTTTTTAAGTTGCCAGCCAGGGCCAGCGTTTTTCATGATTTTCACAAAAGTTTAATGCCTTCCAGAAAATGTTCTTCTTTAAATATATAAACATACAATATACCAAATGAAAGAACAGACCCTCTGCTTTCAAACAAAAACGTTTCATCCTACCTTCAGTAGTTCTTTTGTAATCAGCTTTTGAATATGGGTAGGTTTCTGCAAAAACACCACATTTTGAGCAAAAAGCAGAGATGATTCCATTTTTGTGTCAGACTTTTCATAGAGATCCCATTCAGAGTGATCTTTAAAACAGACACGGACATGCAGCAGCTTGCCATAGGGCAATACTTCCAGGTTTAAAAAGTTGCGGAAGGGCGCCACCTAGTGGATAATATGTTGCGGAAAGCCGGAAAAACTCGTCATTGTCAGGGAAGCGTTTTCTCTTGATTGACGAGATATCTCGTCAATGGCGGCGAAAGAGTTAATATAGGCTATGTTATAATTCTTCGTTAATAATCTATTATTATATTTATTATGAACTTATTTAAAAAAAAAACTAAAAAGTATTATTGTATTGCATATCATATACTGCATAATTTAGCAAGTTAACGCATTTTCTCTCAGTTTCCTAGCCTGACTACGTCAGACTTCGTACTTCCACTCAATTTCATTTAGCTTCTGTACTAAGTCTGAGATATCTCCAATTAAAAGCATTTTCCACCGGCCTCAAGAAGGCCAGCCTAATCAACGAGAGCCGTGACGTAGATGCTAAGCGTGTGTTTACAGCGGAAGGTTGATGCTGGTGAGCCGGCGCATAACACACGTCATAACCAAACGTTATGTTATTGGCTTACGTTTACACCAATAATTTTAAACTTCAGACAAGCCGCCCCCACGAGAAGGTAAACGCTTATCAATTATGCCCAGCCAGACTTTGTCTATGAAGCGTAGCAATATAGCAGAGGATGGTTTTACCAGGCAATCAGTTTCCTCAAGCCCTACTGAATATGTTAATCCGTCAATTTACAGAAAGAGATTGAATTATTGATTTTATTGACAGCCCTAGTTTCATCTCAGTAGTCACTGTGGTTGTTTATTTGTTGCCTGTGTTGATTGTGAAACCAGAGGTCATGTGAGCCTGGTATCTTAATGGAGGTCAACGTTTTGATTGATCCAACCCTAGCCGGACCTACACCGTGCGTATCAAACAGGCTCTTTAAGGTATTCACCAGTTGTCGACCTCAAGCACTTTGTCTGTAAATTAGTTTTACGAACATTATATCATTCAGCCCACATGGTCTCCAGAGGACTTACATCTGCGCAGCTTATAAACAAGTCATACAGGCAGCTGCAAGCGGAAATAGACGGTCTGTGTCAATTCCTGTTTAGGGAAAATGCAAGCCATTTCGAACGCCCTCTGTACGTCCAGGGAATTAACATTCGCGTTAGAGAGGAAATGGGCCGACAACAGAGATACTGGAAAATCTAAACATAGACCTTCATTTTTAAGGGGCATAAGGACCCTGTTGCGCTCCAATGTTCCTCATCAAACCACAAGACATGCTCTCCAGCAGTGGCTGGACCTGGACATTTATTGGCTCCGTGTGACTTATGACGCATATGGCAGACTCAGCAATATGGGATACGGAGAGCTGGAGAGACAGCCTCAGGACTGTCTCTCTTACAATGTGGCCGAGTCATTAGAAGATTGATCACAGTGCTGTAAAAACTTAAAAGAGTGGTTTGGAGCATGTTTCTTTGCTGTCTTTGTGG
This sequence comes from Paramisgurnus dabryanus, assembly GCF_030506205.2. NCBI lineage: Eukaryota > Metazoa > Chordata > Actinopteri > Cypriniformes > Cobitidae > Paramisgurnus > Paramisgurnus dabryanus. Next base: position 42,905,178 of record NC_133341.1, on the reverse strand, counting down.
AATGCAGCGATGCATCCTCTCCAAGACAAGCCACATCCTTTTTTGAATTTGCAAATGCTAAGATGATTTACTGGATGTTTTTGGTGACACAGAGGTTTTTAAAGAGATGTTTGTCTGAGGATTTGGATAAAAACCCAGAGATGTTTCGATTATCTGTAGCTCTGTCCCTAAATCTAGTAAGCTGTTTTCCTATACAGCAGCTTTAGGAATCATAAGACGATGTAAAAAGTGTTCTTAAAGGTAGGTAGCATAAGGGTCGGACCACACAGAATGCGTTTTCTTCGCAGTTTATGCGTGCAGAACGCCTTGCGCTTTTGCCGCCTGCCGCCACATGCACTTTTGCAAAAAAGTGACCCAATGTCATTTGCGGTTTTCCACTGTGCAATCGAATGCAGGGAGAGGCAGGAATTTCGTTTTGTTGACAGAAGTTTACGATGGCGAGGATTTGAAACCTTGCGTACATTGCGTACATGCGCATAGGGAGTATGTAAGCCATGGACATTAGGGTTTCCTGCAGAAAATGTGTTAGTTAAGGTGGTAGGGTTAGGCGTACGTGTCATGATGAAAATATTTTTATTAAAAACACTCAAATATAACTTAATTTTGAAGAAACTGAACACATACTAGATTATTAATAATTAAATGTTTTTACCTCTAACGGGAATAGTTGCATGATGAAGTGAAACTGAAGGGTTAATAAACACAAACTAAAGCAGATGTTGTAAACGGTGTGAAGCATGTCTGCGCTATTCTCCGAGATGCACTTGACGGCCTTTTGTGCAGCAATATATATATATATAATTTTTTTTTTTGGAAGACCTAGTTAAGGCGGTAGGGTTTCCCAGCTTAGGCGGGCCGCCCGAACTGCAAAATGCTGTAGGAAACCCTGGACATTATATACCTCATACACTGATGCTGCCTATTGGAGCTGACGTATCAGATCGGCCGCCATCTTGGATCCCCAATGCGTCCCCCTGCATTTATTTCTACTATGGTGTATCCCCAACTACAATAATCATAACTCCTTTAATTTTACCGGATTTTCACACGGTTTTGTTACACTTAAGTAACGTTACTTATGATAACATACTATTATATATGGTAAAGTAACCAAAATTATTGCTCAATCTTCCTTGTAAAAAGTTAATCCCATGCGATCTGGTATCAATACTGCGCTGGTTATCGCAACCGTAAGCTGCACAAAATATGGGCATATTTGCTCGCTCTACGTTGAGTCCGATTGACTCTGGTTGTAGCGTAGAGTGAGGAGACCCAACCAAAATGGCGGTGACGCTGGATTACCTTCCAGCTAGGGTGGCCATTCGTGCCAGTTCCGCCGGACACGTCCCGAACATGTTTTGGGGTTCGTTCTCCGGAAGTCGCATTGCTCGACCGCATACGTCATCGAGGTTCTCACATTTCAGTTAAAATACATTAGAAAATTAAGATCTATTTCTTTTAAGACATACAATCATTGTAGTTTCATTCTTACCTTGAAATGTAACGGTTGTTTTTCTGAAATTAAACCCGAAATATTAAACCTTGATGACGTATGCGGTCGACCAACGCGACTTCTGGAGAACAAACCCGAAAACATGTTCGGGACGTGTCCGGCGGAACTGGCACGAATGGCCAACCTACTTCCAGCACATCATGAGGCATCTTCGACCTCGGCGCACAATAACATCATCACTCCTGACTCCTCCCCCTCTCGCTCAAACTTCGTCAATATTACTGCACCTGAGGTCGAAGTGTTGCAAACTAAGTGCTCTTACGCCATACAATATAGTTATTTTTTATCTGCTTTAAAAATCGCCACGTTTTATTTTGTGCCACCATACTTACTAGGGGTGGGCAAAAAAATCGATTCTTAGATGAATCGCGATTCGGACGTGGGCCGATTCTGAATCGATTCACAAATGTCAAGAATCGATTCTTAAATGTTAGTTTACAAAATAACGTCACGTTATCAGAACCAAAAGGCGGAACTCAACTGGGGGAGCGGTGATGCACACGGACAACTTAAGAGAGCGCGCCCTGCAAGAGCGCATAGCCGAGCTTACAAGAGCAGAAGAGAAAGAACACTTTAAATGCTTGTAGGACTATACTGCATATATCTCTACATTGAATTTAGGGCTGTCACCATTACTCTATTCTTTTTGAGGAGTTTTAAAAAAAATCCTTGCGTACATGTCGAGTACTCCTTAAAATAGCGGAGATGCGGTTTAGTGAAACTAACAGTATTAGAAGCATACAAATCAGCGCTACGCTGCCTCTCTCTCCCTCTCGTTTGCTCGCTCACACACACCGTGCGTGTGAATCAGGAACTGCGTGAGGCAAGAATGCGCATCCATGTGAATTTTGGAAGTTAAAGACGACTGAGCTGCCGTGGCCTGGCAAAACACATTTGAGAAGAAAGGCTCAGCAACTCAAAAAGACCTGCATGTTTCACAATTACTCCAAAAGACCATAATGACAATTTTGCGCGTGGAGCAGCAGTTGTGCGATCTACCGGCATTGCCTTTGAGATTGACGTATTGTACACCCCTGCCCTAAACCATCCGCAGACTGTTTAGATATAACATGAATATACTTCTGTAAAAATATGCACATAGTTTGTTATTCAGTCGCTGGGTGCGCTGCATTATATAAATACAGTAATACTGCCAATCACTATGTATAATGATGATGATTAGACGCTTAACGTTCGTGGAAGTTAATGCCGGTTAACATATAGAATTAATATGTCACGTTAAATTAATATTTTTACTGGTTTTAATGTCTTACAACAGAAACAACACATGTATGTATATAAGAATGACATTATTTATCCCTAGTTGCATTAAAGTACAGTATATGACAGTTCAGAGACTAGCAAAAGCGCAAACATTAACCTGGCTTTGAAAGCAAATGCGACGTAATGACTTCACAGATATGCAAATTAGTACGTCAAGAATCGATTCTGAATCGAATCGGGACCCTAAGAATCGATTCTGAATCGATTCATGAGGGTCCAAGCGATTCCCACCCCTAATACTTACTCGTGTAACTACTCATGTAACAGTCTTTAAATGGGCAAACTTGGAAGTGTTTGGTGGCTTCTAAGTTCATCCCCGTTTGGATCCTAAGGAATGAATGGGGCTAGGCTAAATGCTAACACATTCACGACGCGCTGTATAAAGATCAAGTGCACGCATGGAAAAAAGATAGGCATGTAATAAATATTGAAAAACTGTGGTGTTTCCCTTTAAGGTGCCTTTAATTGACCAATATCTAATATCATTATATCTGGTCAAACAAAACACAATATTTTTGTACTATATATTTTGGATTGGATGAAGGTATATGATATTTCTCTCAGTGGTTTCTGCAAAGTGGAATACATGTTTGCATGCCAGTCAAAGCCTCATGTGAGACGTCACAGTCACCTTTATTAAAACGGCGTATGAATGGGTTTTCCTTCCTGTTTAAAAAGAATATACAGCTGTGCACCATGTGACCTGGTTGGAAAGCTTACATCTAACCTCAATGTGCATTTCTGGCAGATCTTCTGTTGCAAGGAAGAAGGCTCATATCAGACAATACAGACATTAACTCTATTGTCTCATCCCTTAGCCTATGTTCACAGACACTACGTGTAGTCATACTTATTGTTTTCCATTTTTAATTCTCATATAAATTAATCAAGTAGAATGCAATGCATTTAGCAAACAAGTCACATCTGGTGCAACATCCAAAATGAACTACTCTCACAACGGGGGGGTTTTAGTTGGATTCGCAAAAAATGTGGCATTTTTGACTGACTAAACTTTAATAGCGATGCATAATTAACACTGCGTGCTTTTGGGATATGCTCCTGTTTGAGTATTGGATAAATGTTCATGTTTAACCATCCATGTGAAGTTTAAGAAAGAACATTGGGTTCTGCTAGGCAGAAGGGTAATTTATAAGCGTCGGATGAAAACAAATTAGATTTGCAAAGGAGGTAAGAGAAACTCGGTTTAAATTATGAGTGAGAACTTTTGGAAAATATATCTAATTCATTACCCATTTGTCATCCTGCTTAGATCCATGTAATGAATCTATAAGAGATCACACATTCGCCTAGTGGCCGTCAACATCTGTATCATCTTTAAATAGATTCACAAACTTGAAGTGATTCTTTGGAAAGACATCAAGCTTTTGATTTACAGTGAAACCATGAAATTGCTGGAGGATATAGAAAGTTGGCCGTGTTGCTGTAATGTAAAACGGTCAGCGGACAACATCCTGGCTGTATCTAACAAATCACAGCTGTAACCCTTACAATAACCGGTTATCATTGGGAAATGATGGAAATTGTTGGGCTTAGTTGTTAGGGCATTGCATTAGCAGCGTAAACCGTGAAGGTTTGATTCTAAAGGAACACAAATGCCGATAAAAAAAAATGTTTGCCCTTGATTGTACTGCAAGTCCCTTTGGATTAATGCATCTGCCAAATGCATAAATGTAATGTTTGGAATCTACCCTAGGACCAAAAGTACTCCATTTGAGTTAATGTTTTGCGCAGGCATGAATGCTTTGCTCACCATGTGTTCATGCATTACGCTAGCAGCACCAAACTTCAATACTTAGGGGGTCAATAATAGAGTTACTGTGCCAGTTTGGACAACTGACAATGCAACAATGTGTGAAATTAAAATTTATATTACATGCTTAAATTTGGCAAATGCTTTTGTCCATTTAATTTTTTTATCAGAATGTATGTTCATTGGGATCGAACGCATGATCTTCCAAGAATGAAATGTTCTAGCAAGTGAGATACAGTAACACAAATCAATGACTATGTTTGCATGTACACCAATAATGCGATTATTTCCAGTAATCAGAGTGAGGACTTTACATGACTGAAGTTAACCTGTTACCTCCTGTTTACATGTAGTTTTTATTTTCTGATTATTCACACGTAGTCCAATGCTGAGTACAAATGATGAACTCACATATACTGTCCACTGTTTTAATCTACTTACAGAATATGACAAACATGATCCTATGGACATATGTGGTTATGCAATGCAGGGTTCCCACGGGTCCTTGAAATCCTTGAAAGTTTGTGAATCTGGAGGAAAAAATTCATGGCCCTGGGAAGTTTTTGAAAATATACTTGCATAGATACAGATCATTGAAAGTGCTTGAATCTATTTTATGCAAGAAGTTTTCAAAAAAAAAAAAAAAAATTCATATTATTCCCTGTGTAGTGTAGGATAATATCATAAAAATTCTTGACTTTTTAAGCACACGTGCTAAACTGTTCGCTTTAAATGCTTATATCTTCTGTATGTCGATTCATACCAAAATGCTTTTTTGCATAGTTGTGTTTGACACATGAAAACGTCTCGGGTTACGTATGTAACTGTTGTCCCCTGAGAAGGGAACGAGACGCTGCGTCTCCCTTGCCATACTTCCTGCGTCCCTGTAACGCCGTCTTTGGCAATATTTCAGATAGCGATATACTTCCTGGCTCCCACGTCACCCTGTCTTTGTGGTTAAGCCTCACCATTGGTTGAATTTCATATATACATACAGACGCACTTACCCCTGGAGGCGTCCCCAAAGTGTCACTTCAGTGACGCAGCACGAGTTCCCTAGAAAGGGAACTGTAACAATGTATCTTAAAAGGTAACACGATGTAACCTTGCTCCCACCTGAAATGTGTCCCCACATTTAGTCCTTGAATTTGAGGGTATTGGACCTGGAAAGTCCTTGAAAGGTCCTTGAATTTTAAGTTAGCGAAGGTGTGGGAACCCTGGAAATGGCAACAGGAATATTATGACAGTGCCTGTAACCGTTTTATACGCTACTGTGGTGTTATGTGAGCTGTTTCTGGATGAACTTCAGTTATTGCGCTATAGATGCGATTTAAAGCGTTTAAATGGACGCATACTGCAATTAAAAACTGCGTACGCCACCTCTTTTAATACAATTATACTGCGATTATGAGCTTATTTGCATTTTTTCCCAAAGTATTGTGTTTACATGATATAAGATATAATCGCAATATTCAATCCCTGAAAAAAAAAAAAAACGGGATTATGCCATCGCATGATTTAACGCATAATCAGCTAGTCCGCATATTTATGCAGGGGACACATTTTTTCAAATACGCTGCACTTTCGCAGCATACATTTCAGATTTCCGTGCGCAAAATATGCTGGGCTTGCATGATTTCATAACCCCGCATTTTCGTTGCAAAAATCACATATATCTTAGCAGAAAGTTGAAAATTTTGCATCTACCTCACACAATTGCAGCCATGTCCCATGTTGCCATGGGAACGTTATGAAGTGACGTGATTATGTGACTTAAACATCATTGACAAGCTGCAAACAGTTTTTGCAAGTTCCCGCAATTTCATCATTGCATAAATATTTTTAAGAAAACGTGCTGCAAGATCTAGGATTTTTGCCCGCAACAATCACAAAAAAATGCCGCGTTCTGAAAGGACTGAATATTGTCAAAATCCCATTATAATTGCATTATGAGGGTGCATGTAAATGTGGTCAATTTTGCGTAGCTAGAAACATATACGGTAACATTTTTGTGTAAAGTTGATCTGGGCATTACCCTATTGCTGCGTTCCCACCAGAAGCGAATTGAATTATTTGCGCGAGTAGATTACTTACAAAGTCAATGCAAGACGTGAATAGATGCGAATTCACGCCGGGCAATGCGGATGACACTAATTGGGTTGCGCAATTGTCATATCAAGTTTTTGTGGCAAAAATGATGACATAACCAAATACAAGTTTATTTTGGCTAGAAATTGGTAATTCATAGCCTCACTATATGGTAAAATGACTGCTATTGCGTGCTGGGTAGTCAAACTATATTTATTCAATTTATAGCCAATGTGCATTCAGTATTCAGAGCTTTGTGTTTTACATTTTCCAGTGGATTCATCATCACGCAGAACTGATGCATATAATTTTGAAATCACTTAGCATTATGCAGTCATTCTCTCTCCTGGAGGCGTCTTATGGAAAGCACAACACACAACAGCAAAGATGCATTAACATGCAATTTACAACCAGTTATGCAGGTTAAATAAAGCAAATGAAAAGTTCAAGTGATTTAAAAGAACCCTGCAAAACCTTAACCATCCTCTCTGATCACACAAGCTGTTTTGAGTTATTACAAGCAGATCCAATTTTGTCATCTTCAAAATAATCTATCAAGCACGACGGCCGAACAGATTTCATAACGGATGCGCCACCAGTGGGAATATCACCCGTCATGTTTGAGGGTCTCGCACTGGAATAACAAGAAAGACAGAATATTCATAGAGCGAATAAATCATTAATCCTCTTATACGCTCGGCTAAGCGCAGTCAGGCACCTGAAGTCCTGAAATGCATAAACTGGCAGTTAATTTTCCTTACAGCAACAGGAAAAGATAAATGACGTGAATTTCAGCAGGACCCAAACCCTCGCTCCGCCTCGGTTACAGTGAAAGTAGCTGTCTGTGGTTTCAACTGATGTCTGAGAGTTTGCAAATGCTTTCCATGAGGACATTGGTTTGGACGCGTTTCTGTGGTTGGAGTCATTCAGTGGTCGGGGAGGACAATCCGAATGACGAGCTTTTCTTTAAAAAGTTGATTTTTTTTCTAACCCATTCCTTGTTTTATTGTAATTAAACAACATGTGGCAGACTGAGGCGGTTGGTTAATGAAGCATTTTCTCAATGCCTCTCCAGGCTATGTTCCCATTTTAAAACACAGTCTGGAAGAGTTCTCATTTGCATATGTAGAAAAATATTGTAGGAATATTTGAATATTGAATGATGTTGAATTGATTTGCGAGATATCTTTAGCTTTTTTTTATGATGCCCGAATGTGTTTATTATATAACGTTTCACTGGAATATTTTATATTCCACTTGTGGTTTGACTTTGACTAAGCTTTTCTGTCTCTGTAATTAATTGTGAATGTAAAATCGCTACCAATATGGGATTTAAAGGTACAGTTTTCCTTGACCTTATGTTGCTTCTAGCCTGTATATCTTTCCATCTCCTGTTAAACACAAACGGAGAAGTTTAGCTATGTTTGAGCTAGTCTCCTCCCATGGATGAAGAGGGGGTGACAACCATTGGCTTTCAAGAGTTTAATAAAAATGAGTCTAAATTATTTGTTTGCCATATTCCAGGTTTCTAACATTTTAAATGATGACTTTATGTAACACTTTTTGGTTCCTCAGACCTTTAAGTCATAGGTTCTTTGACTTTTTTTTGAAAATATGCTCATTTTCCAGCTCCCCTAGAGTTAAACATTTGATTTGTACCTTTTTGGAATCCATTCAGCTGATCTCCGGGTCTGGTGGTAGCACTTTTAGCATAGCTTAGCATAATCCATTGAATCTGATTAGACCATTAGCATTGCGCTAAAAAATACTAAAGAATTTTCGATATTTTTCCTATTTAAAACTTGACTCTTCTGTAGTTACATTGTGTACTAAGGGCAACGGAAAATTAAAAGTTGCGATTTTCTAGGCAGATATGGTTAGGAATCATACTCTCATTTTGGCGTAATAATCAAGGACTTTGCTGCCGTAACATGGCTGCAGGTGGCGCAATGATATTACGACTCACCTGAAAATAGTCCCCTTAGTAAATTAAATTTTTGGGCAGTGCGTAATATCACTACGTCTGCTGCAGCCATGTTACGGCAGCAAAGTCCTTGATTATTATGCCAAAATGATAGTATAGCTACTAGCCATATCGGCCTAGAAAATTGCAACTTTTATTTTTTGTCAGTGTTAGTACACGATGTAACTACAGAAGAGTCAAGTTTTAAATAGGAAAACTATCGAAACTCTTTGGTCATTTTTAAGCGCGATGCTAATGGTCTAATCAGATTCAATGGATTGTGCTAAGCTATGCTAAAAGTGGCACCGCCAGACCCAGAGATTGTTGGCTATTTCTATTTGTTTATTTTATTGTAGGAAACTTCGCTATAAATAACTAATTTTATGTAACATAAATAACAGAAAGTTAATCAGGTTTTAAAATACTTGCGGTTAAGTAAGTGATTGAAACTTTATTTTGGGGTGAACTTTTCTTTTAAAGCTAAATCTTTGTCAACTTAACCAAAATGCTGAATGTCTTTATTCAGCCGTAGATATGGGCTCATATCCAGTTCCCACTGTTCTAACTTTTCCCGGCAAGTCAATTGTATTGGCCAAAGCACTCATTCATGTTAAAATCAAGCTACAGGCTATTACTTTCCCTTTCTTAGTCTTATAGGCTTATCTGTCTTGGATATGGATTTTGTGCCCGCAAACACAGAGATGCATTACAGCGCAACCTTGTATGACCCATGAGGATTTAGATATATTGAGTTGCATTATTCACTCTTGTCTGCACGACTGAGATTTTGTATTCCTGTTTTTTTTGCAGATTGACCTTAATAGTCTTAATAGTGTTTGATGATCTGCATTCTTAACACAGTCACAAACCTGTCAATATTGGGATTTGAAAATAAGGGAAAAACCCCAAACCCTAAAATACCTATTTTAACATTTTGCTAAATCATTTTTTTTATAAAAACATTTAAACTGGATGAAGGCGGGAAAGAATGGTAAAATACGGCAAATATCGGGAAAAACAGGAGGGTTGACGGCATAGGCTATGCCGTCATTGCAGAATTGCATAAATTTATTCAAAAATAACTTTAAAAAGTGGCCAAAAGTGAACTTTGAACAATGGAAAACTTTGCTTTTTATTCAAATATTTTAACAAAGATGCATTAAAGAATTTTGTATGCATGCTGCATTTGTGTGTTTGGAGTATAAACTGAAGCTTAGCTTTTTAAGGAGGTTAAATAAAACCCAGATTCCCTAATACAGTGGTTCTCAAACTGGGGGCCGTGAGATGGTGCCAGGGGGGCCCCAGCTTTATGACATCTTATAAAATATATTATATAAATATATCTTAAATTCTGTGTAGTTAAACCTAAAAAATAAGGCTACTAACCAACAGCACTACTTTGTATAATTTTATGTTTTTTTTATTTAAAATGTTAAATTTGAGAACCGCTTTTCATTGTGGGGACCGCACACAATGGGGGGCGCACGCTGAAAAGGTTTGAGAACTACTGCCCTAATAGACTGTGGGCTGCCTTTTTGCCAAATTATTTTGTCCGAAAAAAAGGATCTTAAAGTGCATGCATTTTGTCCAATTTGTGCCATGGACCTCATATTTTGATTGTTTAATCTAACCTGAGGGGGATTAAAAGAATGCCCCCCACCACCACTTCTACTTTTGGCAACTTCTGTACATGGGTTGGCAACTGCAAGTGAATAACAGTGCAAAGAAAAGCTTGAAAATCATGTGGAAGAAATGTTCTTAAAGTTGGCAAAAAAATTTAAAGGGAAACCGTAGGAGGTTTTTTTCATGAAACACAAACAGCGATCCTTGGCAGAATATTGATATTCATTGCTTAAGACTGTGAAACAGATTTAAAATGTTACATTTCTGAAGATGATCAGTGTTATTATGTTGGTAGTATTTATTTCTTTTAACTAAAATGTCTTTCATCTCCAGCTGTTGTGTTTAGGCTTTGAGTTTGATTGATGTATACGACATTCAGCCTGCTGCCATGTTGATTCCAAAGCTTTAAACCTATTGTTATACAATGCGCAATGTGTACATAAAATCTGTTTTGTTATTAGCGCGCGTGATTTCAATGTCAATGTAAAGACGCATTGACGCGCATCTGGAGGTCTCACGGCGAATTCGAATGGTGCGAATTGTGCGTTGCTGCGGGAAACGTACGAGTTAAATAAATTGAACTTTGGCAGAAAAATTGGCCACGTTAACCAATCAGGAGCTTGCTCTAGTAGTGACTTGATAACAGAAAGCGAGCGGAGTCGCAGAAGCCCCTCCCATGATGCGAATTTCCGCGTGAATGTCTCGATAACTTGAATTTCACGCGTGGCTTTCACGCAAGAATGAAGCGAGTAAACTCCAAATGTTTAAGCGGGCAAACTAGGCGTAGTAGACGTGAATTTGACGCCTCAAACGCGGCTGGTGTGAACTCACAGTAACAATACTTGCACAACGAACTCACGTAAATAGCTTGTTATCAAGTCAATCTTATGTTATTAAGTCAACGTTCATGTCTTAAAAAACATAACGGAGAATGTTTATGTGCTATACAAACTTGAGATGTATACTGTCATAAAATATTGTATTGTATGTTTTAAAGAAATGTAAACATGCTTACAACATGAGAAATTAGCGATTAGCCAACATGTCAGATATTATGTACACAATGCGCTATTCTCATCTCAAATTAGGTCATATGTTCCTTCTAATTTTAACAATCCACATTTTCTGGGGTTCTTTTACCAGCATCCTGATACAAAACAATAGGTTTAAAGCGCATGCTCTGGACGTCCATGTTTGAATACAAAGTGGTAATTTGTTGAGTCGAGTTTTGTGTAACTGGCGGTTTGTGTTCAGTTCCAGGAGCTACAGCTGGACAGAGAAACCCTGCTAGCGACCAATCGGAGTCTCGCAGAAGAGAGCCTGTCACACCGCCCGCACCTTCAAAACGGCAAGCTCCGATTGGCTGCAAAGTACAAGGAGCTGGCGGAGCTGACCGCGGCTTGCAGGGAAAAGCAAAGCAAACTTGGTGCGTACAGATTTGAGCTCTTTAGCAGCAGACCTGCTACGAATGCACATCGGACAAAAGTTAAAGGAATATTCCATTTTCTTAAAAGAAAAATCCAGATAATTTACTCACCACCATGTCATCCAAAATGTTGATGTCTTTCTTTGTTCAGTCGAGAAGAAATTATGTTTTTTGAGGAAAACATTCCAGGATTTTTCTAATTTTAATGGACTTTAATAGAGCCCAACATTTAACACTTAACAGTTTTTTTCAATGGCGTTTCAAAGGACTATAAATGATCCCAAACGAGGCATAATGGTATTATCTAGCAAAACGATTGTCATTTTTGACAATAAAAATAACAAATATACACTTTTAAAGCACAACTTCTCGTTTAAATCCGGTCGTGATGCGCGAACGTGACCCCACGCAATACGTCATGACGTCAAGAGGTCACAGAGGACGAACGCGAAACTCCGCCCCAGTGTTTACAAGTGTGTTGAAAGAGGACCGTTCCTACGTTGTTGTATGTCAACTGATACTAATTAATGTCTTTGTGTCCGTTTATTGTTTACAATGGTCCGCAAATGTGCGTTTTATATATGTAACACGTGACCTCCTTATGTCACTAAGCATTTACGTTAGGTCGCGCTGGACCGGATTACGACGAGAAGTTGTGCTTTAAAAGTGTATATTTGTTATTTTTATTGTCAAAAATGACAATCGTTTTGCTAGATAAGACCCTTATGCCTCGTTTGGGATCGTTTATTGTCCTTTGAAACTCCGTTGAAAAAAACTGTTAAGTGTTGAGTTAAATATTAAATGTTGGGCTCTATTAAAGTCCATTAAAATGAGAAAAATCCTGCAATGTTTTCCTCAAAAAACATAATTTCTTCTGGACTGAACAAAGAAAGACATCAACATTTTGGATGACATGGTGGTGAGTAAATTATCTGGATTTTTCTTTTAAGAAAATTGAATATTCCTTTAAACATTTTAATGTTGTCTAAACTAATACACTTTTGTATCTAAGCGCATGTTTTTCTCTTCAATTTGTTCATGTAGGGGCGAAAGAAAATGTTGTTGGATACGAGTATCGTGAGACTTTTTTAAGATGTCAAATAAATCTTTTTTGTCCCCAGAGTACGTATGTGAAGTTCTAGCTCAAAATACCGTATAGATAATAGCATGTTAAAATTGCCACTTTGTAGGTGTGAGCAAAAATGTGGCGTTTTTGGGTGTGGCCTTTTAAATGCAAATGAGCTGATCTCTGCACTAAAAGCCAGTGCCGTGGTTGGATATTGCAGATTAAGGGGCGGTATTTTCCCTCTCTGACATCAGAAGGGGAGCCTAATTTCAATGTCCTATTTATTCACATGCTTGCAGAGAATGGTTTACCAAAACTAAGTTACTGGGTTGCTCTTTTTAATTTTTTCTAAGTTGATAGAAGTACTAGGGACCCAATTATAGCACTTAAATATGGAATAACTCAGATTTTCATGATATGTCATAGAGCTGCAACTATCGACTATTTTTTCAACCGATTAATCTATCGATTATTTTTTCGATTAATCGAATAGTCTAATGATTTTTTTATACATATAATTCCCCAACAAATAATAAATGTAACATCTGCCATTAACGCCAACATTTTATTTAAGCATTTTCTTAATTAAACAAACACACAAACCAAAATTTTCAACATGAAAAATAAAGTGGCAGTGCCACTTTAAAAGAGGCATTATTCACCTTAAACAATAAAATAGGCATATATTAATATTTTAAACATTAGTTTATGATTAGTACATGCATTAACTCAGCATTAGTTCAGACTGAAGTAAAAATAAGTTCATTGTGATTCATGAACCCTTATATAAGATGTAATGGTTATATTATTACTGTTAATATTATTACTATTAGTAGTACTGCATTCTCATTTAACTTTAACATTTAACTTTTCTTAAGTTCCGGGTAAAAAACAAGTTCAGTTAGTATGATCTTCTAATATTTTATAAACAGCGTTTACGCCGCTGTTACTTTAAATAAACGCATGTCAGGAATACCTTACAAGACGAGCTTCTGTAATATCTGCGCACATATTCGCAAAAAAGACGTTCATTGGGAACTCCGCACTGCCAGCTGGCTTTCAGTGCACGCGGGCACATGCCTATCAGTTCTCAATGTGACAGTAACTTATTATTTCATAACTTCTTAATATAAAAAACATGTCCTGCTCTTTATTTACTGTTTCAACATACTGCCCAGAAGCGATGCAATGTCACGTCTGTCAGGCGTCTCGCAGCTCGTATTAAACGAAGATGTAAACGCAGCTGTATTAAGCACAATATGTATTGATTCTATTGTTTATAGAGTAAGTATAAAAACTTACTGTAATAGTTCAAATTCTTACGCTGACGTCTCGTCATTTTGAGGTCGGAGAGCTCCAGGTTTTCTTCTTTTAAGATGATCATACACAGGTGTTGCGCTGCTGTGGTATGCCATTTCAGTTTTACACAGTATGTGTTTTATTTGGTCTCTGCTTAAAGTATTCCCACACTTTTGATCGCGTTCTGTCTGTTTGGTACTTGTATCACCCGGTCGGAGCTGAAGCCGCCTTCATTTCAAAATGTAAACAGTGCGACGCATCGACGCATTTCCGGCAAATCGACGTAATTACGTAATCGACGTAATCGACTACGTCGACGCGTCGTTCCAGCCCTATATGTCACCCTTTAACAATAGTAGCGATTCTTTCATAAAAGATTCATTGGAGTTGTTTCGTTTTGAGTTTACGTCGCAACCACCATATAGCATTCTTCTCTGAACTTAAACAGTGACAGAATGTACTTGCATGCTAAGATTTGCTTATGGTGGTGTGTTCTCAATGACAGCTTTCTTAAAATTATCCTATTACATTTCTAAAATAGGAAAAAGCACAACATATTGCCCGGATTACATTATCACAATGTATCGCAACATATTGCATCACAAACCATGTATCATGATGCATGTCGTATCGCAAGATTCTTGCCTATATGAGCTTTTTTATAACGCTGTTTTTGCATTGTGCTATGGCCTGTGACACGTTTTTAGGCAAGTGACGTAGCTTATGACTCATTTAGGCTAAAGCAAGATGCTGTTCACTGCCGTTTTGACTGCTTTATTGTTTGCTTCTCATACAGAAGTTGGGTGCAGCACATTGCTTGTGACCTTTCGCTTTGCTCTTCCTAGTTGGGTGGGCGACATTTAACATTTTTATGCTGAGCCAAAATGCGTCAGTGTATCTTTATAATAAATTAGATGTTAGTTAATCACCTATTAGGGCTGTTTCAGCTGTTTAAGAACAGCATTTAGACAGTAATATTTCAATATTGCCAGGCAACGCCGTTCCATAATAACACACCCTGACATCCGGTGCTGCTCAATAATAATCAGCGTTTAGTGTAGTTGATTGTTGATCCATCCAGCTGCGATCGCTCCAGCACTGGAGGAGATTCACCAGGGTGGTGCAGAGAGTTGGACACAAGGTCCCCACCTGGTTTCCCCACCTCTTTTCAACACCGGACAAGAATAACTAGTCTCGTATGGACAGGACCTACTTAAAGTTCTCAGGTTACGCTTCCAAAACAGTTTTATGGGCTTGAAGTGACTTGCTTTTCTTTTTCACTCGGCGTGGCCGGAGTAAGAGAACTATTATTGTGCTCTTTCGTTGACATCTTCGCTTGGTTGAAAATCTCACGCTTCATTGGTTCACTGACATCGCAGTATCATTTTATCAGCGCTTACATCAGGGAATCAGATTGAAATGTTGAAAAAGTTGTAATGTTTATTGAGCGAAAGGAATGTAAAGACTGTTTAAATGTTTGGTTCTGTTTAATGTTCTGTGTGTTTAGACGCATGTAAGCTATCTGTGAAAGACAGCTTTGCTTGTTGTGTGGAAAGCCAAGACAAACAACGGGTATCTGTTGTGCGCTCTGGTATTTGCTGGGAAAAACCGCCGGCCCGGCAGGGACCCCAGAGGAAGATTTGGAGTCCTTGGAATTCCGGAAACTTTCTCTGGCGTTTTCCCCATCACTCTTCTGTTTCACACCTGTTTGATTTGTCCACACTTAGAATCTATGAGCTGTGATGAAGTGATTTGGACGTGTAGTGAATATAAGAATCACAAGTGGAGTTTGCCTTTCATTCTGTTGAGTACATGATGTATTTGAAACAGGGCTGGGTGATTTTTTAGTTATAGGGACAGGGTTAAGATTAAGCCTGGACTAGGACTAAGTTATATTAGGACATTTAAGTAGTTTTAGGGTCAGTGACAAAAACGGTTTGGCAAGATGAGAAATCAAAAAAAAAAAAAAAAGTTGTTTTAAAAGCATCAGGTTTATTTCAATGCCATAGTGTATTTAATGTTAATTTTATGCATTAAAAAATTACATTTACACAATTTTTATGAAAGTTAAGACTAAATGGACCTGAAAATGTCAAATGGGGTAACCGCCAATTGCGCCAAAGAATGAGAAATATGAAATATTTTATCCACCTTGATGGTATGTAAATGTAACCATCAAAAAAAAAAATTATATTAAAAATTTAAATTTTAATGTGTTTTTGTAATATTTGTCCTGACGTACACTGAAAAAAATTATTCATTGAATTTAATAATTTTTTTAAGGTAAGTGGTTGCAATAAATTTATTTAAGCTACATTTAAACAAAAGTTTTATATTTTATTTTACTTTACTAATCTTTTTTGTTTAAATGTAGCTTAAATAAATTGATTGCAACCACTTAAATGAATCATTTTTTTCAGTGTATGCTGAAAACAGCATTGTTTTCTAAATAATCTTTGACAAATTATGTAAAAATGTATGTAAAAAAAATCATATTACACTAAACTAGATTATATTTTATTCCACATTTTTATGAATATATTTATATTTTCATTTTTAAATAATGCTATTTACACTAATTGACACAGACCGGTTACACCACATTGACATTGTTGCTATTATCCCCCAAATATTCTTTCAAAATGAAATAAATCCAAGAAATTTTAGACGTGCAAGTTTTTTGCAAATTTATTTTGAAATTTTAACCCTTTTACATTTAATTTAATTGAACCATATGGACACAAAAAAATTAATTTCACGTCATTGACCCTTTAACAAACTCACCTTGCAAAAAAGATTACTGGTATGCATCCTGAGACAAACAATGGCACTGTTAAGACAGTTAAGTTAAGACCGCTCAAACAAGCATTTTAGTCTTGGACTAAATAGCCATGTCCAGAAAACCGCCCGTAAAGTTTTAATATTGCATACAAAGTGGTTATAATGACTCTGTTGATGATAAAAAAATTATAATATGTTACGAATTATGAGCCTATCTTCAGAAATATTTCTTCTTAAACATTAGTTACATTTAGAGTTATAAGGCAAAATTTCCAAATTTCGAAATTGATATTATTTTATATTTATCATTTTAAAATTGTAAAACCTATTATTTTAATATTTATTGTGTTAAAACCTCATTTCATAAATACAATAGTTTTTTTTAACATACTTAATTAAAATCTAGTACAATATTATGCTTTAGTATGTACTGAACTAAAAGTTTTTTCTGATAAAATACAGATGCTTGAAAAAATTACTTAAAGGTGCCATAGAATGTAAAACTGTATTTATCTTAGCATAGATGAATAATAACAGTTCTGTACATGGTAATGACATATCGTGAGCCTCAAACGCGCTTGTTTGCTTATTCTTATGTAAACCTCGTACATACAAAAAACAGGCGAATCTCAACATAACACCGACTGTGATGTAACACTCGAGATGTACACCCCAACATGTTTACTAATGTAAGCTACTGGCATGAGCCCGGGTGTGCCTCATACATCTTGAAAAGTAAAGCCGCTGGCTCTTTGATTGCCCCCTTGTGGCTGGCTGCAGTACAAGTCATAAACCCCGCCCTCTCCATGCAAACGAACGGGACTGGGCTCTAAATGTAAAAAAATTACACTTAAATAAGTGATATAATTTTACCTATTAATTTGATGCTATAGAAATGGGCTGTGACGTTATGTTTGGCGTGGTTGAATTGGACGTGCAGACAGCGGAAATTTGATACCGTGGCTCCACCTCTGGCTCCACGGACGATTTCTTCTGCGCATGCCCTGGCTACAAACTGATGTTTTTAAATAACACGGCAGTGCCCATGGTGGGACATTTTTGGCTTCAATTCATTACAATTGTTGTTAAAGTTTTTACAGTCTGTGCATGAGCCACAGAGCACAGCCAGTCAGAGAAGAGCTCAACATTATTATTCATGACCCTTCCAAATAGGGCAAAAATAGACCATTTCATTCTGGGGACAAATCCTAGGGTTGTAAATGGACATGTAAAACGTTTCTGGATAATTTTTGCATTAAATAAAGTTACATACCTTCTATGTAAATATCAACAATTTAACAGATTATTTCAAGGCATTCTTTGGCACCTTTAAGTAGAGTAAATATACTTCACTACATTCCACCTCTTGTTAAATATTGCTATATAGTTATTAAACATCAACCAAAGGGTTAAATATATATCAAGCTATATTTTCAAGATAATATCAGCCAGCTCTATTTTGCGGTAGACCAGAACATTAACCCACCCTACACCCCTATACTCTAGGGGACCCACATTCCAGCTTTTAGAGCAGAAAGACTGATATGAATTATTTGTTGACTTTTTTGGTCTCTCCTCCCCATTGTGAAGTCTTACTGATGATGCAGATCCGTTCAAAGGGGCTTTTGTGTGCAAGCCCGCCTCTGGTGCCGTTCAAAAGAAAAGGCTGAGATTCATACGATAGTCTCGACCGCAGCCCCGCCCCCTTCCAGGAGCCCAGCAGAGTCTGGGAACATAACGTCTGCGGGAGAAATTCAAAAACTCAGCTCGGGTGAAGGAAATTGAACGGTCGTGAATGGTGGAAGGGGAGGAGAGGACAGTATGGTTCCTTAAGCGTCCCACAGAGGGACAAAAGATCAGCGGAGGATATCTGCTAGTCCGCTTACATGCCCTGACAGAGCCCGTACAGGAAGATCTCCATGGTCGCACGGGCAACTTTCCATCCGAGGAACGTTGTTTCGGAGATAAAGACGCTCTCTTTTTATTTCTCTCGCAGCTGCCGTCCAATGACGGAAGGAGGGTGGAATGTTCACCTTCCTGTCACCACGCAGCGTACATGTACTCGTGCCTCCAGCTGCAGGCTATAGCCGGATGGGCGGGAGAGTGATCGTTCTCCAAACACCAAACATCTGACTCTCATTCCTTTAGAGCCGAAAGAAAGAATGTAAAGCTGTCTTGTTGCTTCATCAGGTTTGGCTCATAGGGGTTGCGAGTAATTGCGCAATAAGACGTGATTGCGAATGGCAAACGTTGAAAGAAAGTGTAATGATTTAAAGCAAGTGCTTTTTATAAGAATACAATTATTTACCGCTCCTTCTTTTCTTCACCTTTCACACATTCCTACCACGTATGTTTTCTTGAGGGCGATACACTATCCTTCCTGCTTCAAAGCAAATTGCTCCGCAAGTCCCTTTATTGTTAACTAAGCGTAACGACACTGTTTACCCAAGGCTCGACCTGTTGACCCGTGACACACAAATAACGCTGACCTCTCAACACATACCTGCAAAACTCACACCGGTTTGACCACGTCACCCCGTACAGACCCCTCAGGGTGGATAGGGGGAGTCGACCCTCATTGCGAGCATGAAAAGGGCATCTTTGTCTGGAAGTGCCCGTAAATCACACGGTCAAAAGGCATGCTGGGAACTCATGCTAGTTCCCAGTGATGGAAGAGATGGTAATTAAAAGGATACGAAGAGGCTCTGCCCCTCTCCCAGTGTTTGAATGGAGAGGGCAGATATCAAAGTTGGATTAGGGCCACTGAGCTACCACACACACGCTGGCTTTATCACTCGGTGGGAGAACAGGGCCTCTTCACAAGCTTTTGAAATCCATCTCATGAGAACCCAAAACTGGGAACTTTGCGCCTAGAGGCTTGCAAAAAAATATTTTGACGCGTTCACATGAGCTCTTTGAGACTGGAAGGGAAAACTCTATTATTGTTTGCTCATATTTCTTCAAAAGCCATATGACTAACCGACTTCTTTGGAAAACAAAAGTTTTTTTGCAAAATGCCCAGACTGTTTGAGTGGGAAATACAAACATAAAACATAAGACCATAAACTTGACCCATTTAACTAATTTTTCATGCACATGGAATACAAAAATGAAAAATAAATAAAGCAGCAAGATTATTTAGCAAAATAATCTTATTGGGTGATTCTCGTGAAATTAGACTTATGAGGTGTCATGAAACATTTTGATTTAAAAAGATAAGAGTATCAAAATAAGAAGCATACAGTTACAAACATCTCTTCATGTACTATTTTGCACATGATTTCAAATGACATCATACAAACCAATTTTGTTGTTTTTTTCCACATTTAAGGGGAACATTTTCATTACCGCAACGTGTCCATGACTGGATTTGGGTTCTTTGACATGGAAATATTTATAATAAAAAAATCTAAAAAAATAAAATTCAGTGCATGTTATACTATAAACATTTACAGTAAAGAAACATGTGGTATTTGGTAATCATTGGTAAATGTAGAGACAATAATAAGGAATATAAATGTGTCTAAGACCAATTTTCTCATCCTCCGCAACAATTTTCAATCATTGTTTAAGCCCTCAAGGAACTAACATTTAAAAAAAAAAAAACTTGTTGTAAGGGACATAATTAACTATGACACTCAAAATCGCTACCAGGTAAGCAGTTCTTATTTTTTATCTCCAGATAAAAGTTGAAATGTTGTTTGTCATAGTACCTAGACAACTTTTTAGTTCTCATTACCGAAACATGAGTTTGTAAATGCATATATTTAATGTAATATCATGTTGCGGTAATGATAATTTTTGATAATGATAATCTAAAAAATGTAAATAATTCTATAGGAAATATTTTTTAGATCCTCTAAAAATAATGGTTATAGTAAGTTCAGACCTTAAAGAACAAATAAAATGTATTTTAATTTAATTTTCTTTTTTGCATTTATGAGGAAGAAAAAATGTTAATGATGTGACGTTTCTCTGTTAAGAATGTAACAATTCTGAATGCTGCACTTGAAAAAAAGTTTGAAAACTTAAGCAAAGACATTGCATTGGTATTTTAGCCATAAATACTGACATCTGATATCAGTATGGTTAAAAACGTTACTTTTACATGTTAAGGTTGACATTTGCATAAAATTGCTTACATTAAACAATTTAAGGGTAGGTAAAAGTATAGTGAAGTATTTGTATAAAGAGCTGTACTGAAGTTTAGCTTGTTCAGTCAGATCCACCAAAGTCAAAATAACTGTGTTTGACCCAACGTCAAGCCTTTTAATTAAACCAAAAGGTCTCCTCGGGCACACGCGTCCTGTGTTTGGGCTTGTGCGATGTCATCCTTGCATTGTCTGTTGTGACCTGAGGAAAACTTAAACAAAAGCTCTCAGCAATTGCATTCTTCAGAAGGGCGCTGTTAGGTTTAACACCCGTAATGACATTTTTTCAAAGGATTTCATAGAGCAGATGAATCAGTTTAGATTTGTGTAGGTTTTTTGCGCATAAACTGTTAGTCTTGTCCAAAATAGGCATCATAAAGATAATTTAAACATAACAAATTGGTAATTAGACTAAAATAGACTAAAATAAATGTGACAATAGTGAATAAATTCAAAGGACAAAAATTGACAAAAGCTTTAAATGTTGCATAAAAGTTAACACTGCATGCGAATGAAATGCGTCTGAAGTTGTTCCTTTCTGATGACAGGAAAGCAGTCGGTGGTATTTATCTGCAAAGACCACAAAGAACACCCACCGTTCTCTTATTTTGACAGGAAGTGAGTGGTTGTGGGGGTGTCTGTCTATCTGTAAAAGTGTAAAGAAAGCATTTCAGTTTTTACTGTGTATATACACCCGTTAATCAAGTAAATGAAAGCGTTTGATTGCCAGGAGTTCTGTTAAATAATGGCATTGTGAAATAAACTGTTTGGTGTGGAGTAAATGACAGATAATCAAAAGTAGATCAGTTTCCCCAAACAGCGGTCAAACTCGCATCCCCGCTGGAGTAAAAATAGCTATAACTAGCCGAAAATGGTCACCTGATCTCCCAAACCTAGGGGTGATGATTGTTTTGGTGGTTTTGAAGTGGTTTCGAGCACATTTCATTTGGTTAGATTGGGAGACCATCTTACCAACAAGCTGAACCGGCTAAACATCAGCTCGGCCACAGGTTTGATAACCAGCTAAAATAAGCAAACCACTTTAGGTTTAAAAAAATGTAAAGTAAAGAAAATATACTGATATGTTATTACAGAATAATACTTTTGCAGCTTTGCATTTTCTGCAGGTCAACTATGGTAAAGCATTGCGTTGGCAGCACTGACTAAAAAGTATAGCTTGAATGCACTATAAGTCACTTTGGATAAAGCGTCTGCCAAATGCATAAATGTAAACGTAATAAAAATATCAACATGACTTCACGCTGACAAAAAGTACTTCCCTCTATGCATAGCAATGACTTACAGCCATTGACTTACGTTGACAGAGAAGAATTGGATTGAAAAATATCACTGGTCTCCCGTGTCGTGCATAATAACAAAGTTTTTGCTACTCAAGAGTACAAAACAATTTATCCAGCATTTGTCTATTTTGGTCATATACAGCCAAATTAAGAGACCATTTCAATGGTTTCTTTCAGTTTTTCTAGATTTACTATAGTGTTTAAGAAAAAATTATCATTTATCATTTTTGTTTTTATTCTGTCAACTACCTGCAACATTTCTGCCAAATTCTTAATAAAAAGTACGTTTTTTTATTTGCATTTCTTTACAAAAAATTGGAAAACATTGTCAAAATAACAAAAAAGTTACAGAACTGCGAAAACATATACACTCACCTAAAGGATTATTAGGAACACCATACTAATACTGTGTTTGTCCCCCTTTGCCTTAATTCTACGTGGCATTGATTCAATAAGGTGCTGAACGCATTCTTTAGAAATGTTGGCCCATATTGATAGGATAGCAACTAACAGTTGATGGAGATTTGTGGGATGCACATCCAGGGTACAAAGCTCCCATTCCTCCACATCCCAAAGATGCTCTATTGGGTTGAGATCTGGTGACTGTGGGTGCCATTTTAGTACAGTGAACTCATTGTCATGTTCAAGAAACCAATTTGAAATGATTTGAGCTTTGTGACATGGTGCATTATCCTGCTGGAAGTAGCCATCAGAGGATGGTCATAAAGGGATGGACATGGTCAGAAACAATGCTCAGGTAGGCTGTGGCATTTAAACAATGCCCAGTTGGCACTAAGGGACCTAAAGTGTGCCAAGAAAACATCCCACACACCATTACACCACCAGCCTGCACAGTGGTAACAAGGTTGATGGATCCATGTTCTCATTCTGTTTATGCCAAATTCTGACTTTACCATCTGAATGTCTCAACAGAAATTGAGACTCATCAGACCAGGCAACATTTTTCCAGTCTTCAACTGTCCAATTTTGGTGAGCTTGTGCAAATGGTAGCCTCTTTTTCCTATTTGTAGTGGAGATGAGTGGTACCCGGTGGGGTCTTCTGCTGTTGTAGCCCATCCGCCTCAAGGTTGTGTGTGTTGTGGCTTCACAAATGCTTTGCTGCATACCTCGGTTGTAACGAGTGGTTATTTCAGTTAAAGTTGCTCTTCTATATCAGCTTGAATCAGTCGGCCCATTCTCCTCTGACCTCTTGCATCAACAAGGCATTTTCGCCCACAGGACTGCCGCATACTGGATTTTATCCCTTTTCAAACAATTCTTTGTAAACCCTAGAAATGGTTGTGCGAGAAATCCCAGTATAACTACTCCACGAACCATGCCACACTTAAAATTCCTTAAATCACCTTTCTTTCTCATTCTGACATTAAGTTTGGAGTTCAGGAGATTGTCTTGACCAGGACGACACTCCTAAATGCATTGAAGCAACTGCCATGTGATTGGTTTATTACATAATTGCATTTATGAGAAATTGAACAGGTTTTGATTTTTAGTCACATCTTTTATGGGTCTTGTCATGCTCTCAGTCTTTAACATTTGCAATTAGGTGACTTTGTGTCACTCCCAAGGTTTGCTTTTGTTGAAATTCAACAGACACTAGACTGAAATGTTCACAATACATCTAGAAATGATGATTTAGGTTTAAACTGAAGTGGTCTCTTAATTTTTTCCATGGCTGTATATTGCTCTGAGAAATTCATATCGTATTTGCATAATTTCTTATGTACCAAGACTAAGGGCGCACTCACACTATCCAAACCAAACCGCGCTCGGGCGCGTTTGACCCCCAAAGCCTGGTTTGTTTGACTAGTGTGATCGCTCTGTTCCGCGCCCGAGCGCGGATTGGTTATTCGCGCCGCGGCCGGGTTGCAGAGGTGGGCCGGAGCGCGGTTCACTTGGGCTCAGGCGCGGAAGGCTGTGGTGTGAGCGCATTCGCGCCTGAGCGCGATTCAAAAGGTGAAGACGTCAGTTGTGCGACCACTCACCTTCATCTGCCTCCGTAAAAACCTTTTGATGCGCGCCGCGGGGTTACGTGAATGTCCAAGCTGCGCACGTGACAGATGAACTAAGCAATATGATGACATGTGAGAGGGCTGTCTGTAATCGCGCACCAAACGACTCCAAAAGAAAAACACAGACTTATCAATATGGTGGGTTCCAGTGTTAAGAGAGAGCTTTACTTCCTGCTTTTTTCAAAACAATCGCATCTTAATGACGAAAGCGCGCCTGGACTCGGATCGATACAAGTACAGTGTGAGTGCGTGCATCTTGGGGAGTAAGGAGGGGTGACAATCGCGCTGGGGCTTGGTTTGGTTTGGTTTGGATAATGTGAGTGCGCCCTAAGTACATGGGTTTTGATTCAACACAAAAAGCCTTGTTGGTCTGACAAATTACGTAGGTTGCCAAAGCAAACCGGTTCTCAAGCAAAAGATTGGAAATGAATGAATCTAAATCAGTTTTTATTGGACTACATTACTTAGTGGTCCAAAGCTAGTTCTGTTGTGAGCAGTTTTTGCTTTTGTATTGTAAGGATTGCATTACTGTTTGGGCTGCTGAAATGACATGTTGTGGTTAAGGCTGTCAGGTGATTAAAAATGTAATTCAGTTAATTAACCAACATGCTGTTTAATTTAGACAAGCAAAAAAAATTAAGTGCATATTTGTGAGTCAAATTATGATGATTTACATGATTGTGGCAGACATCATTGAATTGCATAATTCAGGTTATTATCTTGTTTGTTTTATCGCCATGTCATAAAGAACTGGCCTATAATTCAGCAGTTCCATTATATAAGCACATGTGCATTAGACAGATGTCAACACATTTCCATTTTTAAATTAAAAATAGTTTTAAAGTCCCACTTTGGGGAAATTATGTTTTTATTGTTTATGTCTTTGTGGTGTTTTAACTCTTTCCCTGCCATTGACGAGATATCTCGTCAATCTGCAAAACCGCTATTATCCACCAGGTGGCGCTCTTCCGCAACTTATAAAACCCAGAAGTATTGCCCTAGCGCAAACAGCTGTTTGTCCGTGTATGTTTTAAAGATCCCTCTCCATCTGATCTCTATTGAAAGTCTTTCACAAAAATGGAATTATCTCAGCTTTTTGCTCAAAATTTGGTGTTTTTGATGAAACCTACACATTTTAGAGAGGTGATAAAAACAGAACACATGAAGGTAGCATGAAACTGATTTTTTTTTGTTTGAAAGCAGAGGGTCTGTTCTTTTATTTCAAATATTGTATGTTTATATATTTAAAAAAGGAGCATTTTCTGGAAGATATTAAACTTTTGTTAAAATCATGAAAAATGCTGGCGGTGAAAGAGTTAATGTTTTAAGACAAACCATTAGAGATCTGCCGATATATCTGTTTCCCGATATTTTCCGCGATATTAATCACAAGGGGCGATTCTTATTTAGTGTCTAAAACCGAGCGGAAAACATGACCTGCTGTGCGCTTGCGGCATTTTGAAACATTGAAATGTTTTTAACTCGATGGACGCGCCTGGACAAAAAACAAGCGTGTCGCACTGCCTTCATTTGAAATAACAAACTTGAGCACGGAAAAGATGCGAAATGTGAATCGCCCCTAATGTTACGTACACACCTAATGCGTAGCCTCGCATTGCTTGCTCTAGATTACTCGCGGGATTTATCTTTGTGTCGCTTGAGTTGAATATTTTCAACTTGTGCGAAGGCGTGTTTGAGGCGAATAGCGAGTGCCGCCCAATTCACGTCATTCACATTGGCCTGCGCGAGGGCGCGCTGATCGCGTCTTTGCATTGACTTTGTATGTAATCTACTCGCACAAATCGCTGATCTCGCATCTTTGGTCTTTGATATTATTAGCTGATGCAGATAATCAAAATTTTATCGGCTGATAAAATTTCATTGTCGATATCACCACACTGCCATGTGTTATTATCAGTGTCGATTAATGTTGTAGCCTAACTATAACTGTTGAGCAGTGAATACACCGACGTCTGTGTTCATATCATTTGTTGTTAAAGTTTACAGATGTTTCCTTGATGTATTGTTGTGAGATGAAGATTCGTCTTGAGGACAAATTATTTTTCCATCCATGGAGTAATTTATGTTTTCCCCATTTAAATGTTTACAAGAGACCAAACTAAGACTTTTTGTTTGAACAAAATGACTGTGGTCAGTCTATACAAATTAATTACTGTTATGTTAACATGGAAGGGACAGAACATGGCACTAGTTACATGGCACACATTTTCTTTACTTAATAATCATCTTAAGCTGTTTTTAAATGTTTGTGTATAGGCTTTTTCTTTTTGAATTGTTGACGTGCATTGTTATAAGAAATGGATTTTAATGGACACCTGGTATAAACATTAGCTTTAGGCAACAGATGCAGACTGTACTAACTACATTTATAAACCGGGTGTAAACAAAACATGTTCACAAACCTTAGTGCTCAAATTGGCTTTTATATTTGATTAAATGATTAAACCAAATAATGTGTTTTTGACATTTGAACGTCTTGTCTTGTCTTGTCTTGTCTTGTCTTGTCTTAAAGGTATAGTTCATTTTAAAATGAAAATTCTGCCATCATTTAATCGTCCTCATGTTGTTGTAAATGTGTATGAATTTCTTTTTTCTGATGAACACAAAAGACGATATTTTGAGAAATTATGGTAAACACACAGCAGTAAGTAACCTGCTGCCTATACATTATCCCTTATGTGGCCGATATCAGATTCCAGTGCGAACTGGTCAGGGTCCAGAACTGGTTCGACAACAGCAGTGCATTTGTGTTTAATTACTGAAACCATTTGCTTGACACATCACATTTGCCGTCAGATTAAATTTGTAAAAAACTTAAAGGTGCTGTGTGTAGATTTTAGCTGCATCTAGTGGTAAGATTGCGAATTGCAACCAATGGCTCAGTTCACAGCTCACCCCTCTATTTCGAATTGCATAGAGAAGCTACAGTAGCTACCCCAAGACAAATATGTTGTCACCTGAGACTGCATAGTGACAAAACACTGTAGAGCAGTTTGTCCATTCAGGGCTACTGTAGAAATGGTGACATCCGTGTAAGCGGACCCGCGTGCATGTAGATAAAAACGCCTGATTCAAAGGTAAGCCTCAGGTCATACTCTCGACTCCAGCAGACTCAGCACGATTCCTCTCTAGTATATAGGTCAGCCACAGCTGCTCCCCAAGTGTTTGTTTGACTGACTGTCGCCTTCCATTACCGCATTATGGTGTGGGCGCTGAGGTCATGCACATGGCGTGCCACTCCCCCACGCCGAACCGCTTCAGCAGTCACGGATGCTGAATGTACATATAATGTGACACTAACACATTGGACTCCGTGTGCCTAGGTTTATTAATGTCCCGAGTGCAAAACATGCAGGGCAGCGTTTTTGGCAAGATGTACAGATGAGTTTCCAGAGGGTATTGGCAAGGATCCATAGCTGTGGAGGTGAATTAATGTACAAGTCTTACTTCCATGAGATAATTTCAATTCTTTTTTCTTCACCAGTACTTAATACTGCAGGTTATGACTTGGCACCACTTCAGTTTTGTGGCTGTCTTAAAATGTAAAGGTTTTTAGGTTTTGTAGGTTGAAATATTTTTAATGAATAGAAAAATGTTGTTGGCTAGTCTTGTAGTTAACTTAAAAAAACTACCATAGTTTTGCTGTGGCTTTAAAGACACTTTTGGGTATTCTTGGGTGTTTTTCGATAATGTATTTTATTTTACTGTAATGAATTGAATTTTGCTGCATGTTTTACATATAAATCTTTATTTTTCAAACAAGTTTATTTTTATAATCAAAAATCGTATTTACATATTGATAATAACAGTGATTCTTGGGAATTTGGATAAAACAGGTTTACATTTTGAAAAAAAAAGTTAGTTAAATTACAAAATCTGAAGGTATATCATTATAGACCAAGGTCTTGGCTGTTCAGCAATTTACTGGTGCAACTCCCCTGTTCGTATTTTTTTTCATAAAATAGGCTTAAAGTAAATGTTGTATAAGTAATAACTGGAAAAACGCCTAAATAGAAAAAGTAATGATTTTTTTATTTAATAAACATATTTTTGTATTAATAGAGACTATTAATTTAATAACTCAACAGCACTGAAGAAACATATTGTAAGCATATTCATTTAAAACAAATAAAACTACGTCTGACGGTGGTGAAATTGGCCTCATTATTCCAAAATGTATACCACTCAAGAAAATGGCTTCTTGCTTAAACTTTATGTAAATATTTGGTCCAAAAAATAACAATCCTGAGCACTGTGATGAACAAATATCAAATCATAACTTCCTAAAATACATAAAACCTGACAGAAAAGACAGAAAACCTGACGGTGGTGACAAAAACCTAATATAGATTAAAAAAAATAGATGAGTTGTTCACATTAGCCATCTTGTTTCCCCTCTGTTGCTAGCTACTTCTACTTAGTCTTCTTAAAAGTTATACATTTATTTAATAATCTAATCTAATATTTTTAATACAAAGATGACGGTGTTGACATGTTATGGTTGTCACAGTAGCAGTGTCCAAAAATATGAAGAAGTTTAAGAGAAAATAGCAAACAGACAGGAGCTTGAGTGATCTTGAAGCATGCAGTAGAGCTGAAGGTTTGATAATGGGGTCCTCAGGAATGCAGTTGACCCTGTAGTTGTCTGATTTTATTGCTTTTTATAAATATCTGACGGTGGGGACGAATATGTGGGACACATTTTGAGCAATCACAAAATAATAGTAAATATTGTTCAAAACTCACTGTTTAGTTTTTAATACATATTACAATGTATCCTTTCATGTGGTAAATATATTATTCAATTCAATTATTACTTTTGGCTATTTAATCAAGTTGAAATGATTATCTCTTAGCCGAGGACAGCTGATTTTGTAGGTAATGGGCCAGCATATAATCATTAAATTAATAAAAAATAAAAATAAACCTATAAAAGAATCTTACATATGTGCAAAGGACCCCCTGATTATAACATTGATTCTTTTTCTTCATGAAAATGTTATTAATTTCCAACAGAATTAGCACTTTTCTTAGTGGGACATGTTTTTGCCAAAGTTTCAAGAATCAGTGATAACTATTAAAGGGCACCTATTGTCCGATTTACGATTTTACATTTCCTTTGGTGTGTAATTGTGCATTCGCACATGTTTACGATATGCAAAAGGTACAAACCCCAAAGTAAATGATGACGAGATTTATCATCTCCAACGTAAATCTCTTTTCTTGGACTACAACAAACACAAGGATTAGTTACTATTACATTACTTAGATCCTAGTAATAAAGTTAACTCCTGTTAGCATTGCATTGTGAGAGAATCTTTCAAACATGGTAAGGAGCTTCACATTTCCGGCTGACGTCAGAGGTATTCAGGCCAATCACAACGTACAGATTAGCTGGCCAATCAGGGACACAGCGCTTTTTAAATCTAGTTTTTCACAAAATCCGAGGGAAATGTGGAACTACAAAAATGTACGGTATGTGGAAAAAATTGTATTTTTTCATAACCATAAACCACGCGAACACATTGTATTATACCAAATAGACAAAATAATGTTGTTTTTTAGCAATGAAATAGGTGCACATTTAAACACAGTTGGTAAAAAATATGATATCTTTGTATAAATTATAACCGTGTTTTTCTATAGCATTTTGATGGTTTCTTACAGTTTACAGTGTTTTATTTAGTTTACAGTTACATCTACAGTTATGCTTTTGGCGCTTTTATCCATAGCGACTTGCAGTGCATGACAAGCTATACAATTTTTATCAGTTTGTGTGTTCCCTGGGGATGGAACCAACATCTTTTGAGCTACCATCATTGTCCACATTGTTTACATGCACAAAATTCTGTCAACCCCACTGAATTTCATCCGATTGCAGGTTACAACAATACAGTTTACATCGCAAACATTGCAATCTGATTTAAATGTTTGTTTGCGTTCTATATAATCCGAAACAAACGTCTGCGCAAGTGCATAGCCAGGGTTGCCAGATTCGCTTATAAAAAACAGCCCAATTGACATTCAAAACTGACCCAAAAGCATCCAATGACTATATATAGCCCAAATACCAATAACTAATGAAAAAATCCTTTTATCTTTTTTCTTGCAAAAGAAAATCAACTCGCTGAAAATCTAAAACAGAGGACTTGGCAACGTCCGATTATTGTGTTTACATGAAGGCTTTCTTAATCCGATCGAGCCATCAATACGATTACAAACGCATTATTTGGTTGCATGTCAACATACCAATTGTCTCATGAAGGTTTGTTTGGAGAGCATTACAAGTGATGTCATGACTGTAACCTCTCATTGCCCTCGATGGTGACCGGTTCGGCTTTTTACTCCCCCTGTGGACTCGGCACATGTGCACATTAGCATAACTGTCTGTTGCTATAGTAACACCGGTACAACGCTTGGTGTGTCCAAGCCCCATCAACGGATGTGCACTAACAGAAAGTGATTTGATTTCACCCTCACCCTCTGGTCCAACAATAAACACTGAATAGAGACCTAAGTATAGCTTCAGTCCCTGCTCTTTACACAGAGACTTCCCTCGCCAGCTGAGCACACTGATCACTGATTTTCAGAGACTGTTTTAATGCTCTTTTTGTTTGGCTGGCACACAGTTACCAGCCTCTACATGACTTCAGCACTTCTGCAGGAACCAACAAACCAATTGAAGGTGTTGAAATACCATTTATATTACACAGCGCTCTGAAATGCTTGATTCTGATTGGTCAGTCACAACATTCAAATCCCTGAAACCACAGTCATGCAATTTTTTCGGATCATGTGTTTGTGTTTAAACGGTAAGCAATTTTTTGACAGTTTTCAGGGTTCAATGGAAGGGACTTAAAGTCACATTGAAACAAAAGTAGCGATTATCTTATTTTTTTCATCGTGACATATATCCGAGTTAAACTGCTTCTGAAATGAGAAATAAAGGTAGGGTGGGACTTGAATTGGTCCATCGAGAATTGATTGGATCATTGGAAGTTGTTATTTGCTAATCGCTGCAATCTTTTCCCTGGCACCGCCCTCCCGCCTTCCTCGTGACCAGAAGTAAAGAGAGATCTTTTCGAGGAGGGAACGAGATTCAAATTTTTGATTAAAGATGATAAGGGCACATGAATTTAAAAAAAAAGAATGAAGCTCACAGATAAGTCAAAATACAATATTCCAAAAAAACTCTTTCCACACCAGCTTTTTTTTTAGTTGCCAGCCATTGCCAGCTATTTGTTTTCACAAAAGTTGAATGCCTTCCAGATAATGTTCTTCTTTAAAGGAACAGTATGTAAGAAATGTATATCAATTAATCATTAAATGGCCCTGAAATGTCACTAGACATTAAGAAATAATTTTCATTTCAAATACTTATATCACTCACAACAGTGGTCTGGCCAGGATATTGTCATTTAAAAAGTGGAGTTGCAGCCCTCAACTGATGTTTATGTTGTCGTTTGGTATATTGGCCACCAGCTGTGTGATTGCAGTACCAGTTTTAGCCACACGTTTTGTGATTGCAATAC
Organism: Paramisgurnus dabryanus; assembly: GCF_030506205.2. Classification (NCBI taxonomy): domain Eukaryota; kingdom Metazoa; phylum Chordata; class Actinopteri; order Cypriniformes; family Cobitidae; genus Paramisgurnus; species Paramisgurnus dabryanus. Next base: position 42,873,329 of record NC_133341.1, on the reverse strand, counting down.
CAGTTTTGGCCACAATCCTACATACTGTTCCTTTAAATATATAAACATATAATATATTAAATTAACATACTATCTGCTCAAGCGTGCCGCACAAGCCCTGAAAAGTGAAGCCAAAACGTCTCGATCGCCCCCCAGTGACTGGTCCCAGTATAGGTCATAAAGCCCGCCTCCCCATGTTATTAAATGGGACTTGAGACCAACCAAAAATTTGTATTTCACTTCAATTATCTTTTTTCCGAAGCTGGTTTCTGTCGTTTACTTTAGTTTCACACTGATGTAAATTCAAATGTTTGTTTTTAAAATAAGTTTGTTTTTAGTTAGTTATTTAATGCTATAAAAACTGTGGTGTCACGTCATGATTGACAGTTGTGATATCGTGTGATATGCGCATACTGCGAGAGCGAGGGCGTGGTCTTGATTTTGCGGCTTTACTTCCTGCTCACTACTGCGCAGGACTGGTCCCGAAATCGCTACTGCGCAGACTCAAGACCCAAGATGTCAGCGCCATATCGGGACACTGGCGGCTTCACTTTTCACCAATGGAAGAGAGCGAACATGCGTCGTCCATCTTTTTTTACAGTCTATGTATCTGCTTTGGAAAAAAGTTCTTCACTTGTTTTATCACCTCTCAGATATAGGCACTGTTCTTCAAAAATACCACATTTTGAGCAAAAAGTTTAGATAATTGCATTATTGTAAAGTACTTTTGTTCAAGATTTAAAACAATGATCAAAACATACACTGGGTTTTTACTGTTTTTGGATCAGTGGATGTTTCAGTGTTTTATAAATTGGATAAGAGCACCACCTAGTGGATAACCAGAAATATGGATTGCCATAAAAACTCATCATTGGCAGGGAAGCGTTTTCTCTTTGACGAGTTAACTTAAAAAGTTTAAGTTAACGTGCATACCAAAGCTTTTACGCCAGCGTATGTTCTCAATGGTTTCCAATGGAAGTGCTGCACTTTTAAAAAAAGCCAGCAGGGGGCGTTTTTTCCGTGCTGAAAGCCACCCCTCTGCGGTTTTTCCACGCTCAGCGCTGAGTGCCGAAAGAAACAAAAAATCAACTTTGGGTGAAAAGCTCAGCTCGTCAATGTCAGTTCTTACACGGCCATCCAATCACAGTGGAGGAGGGGCGAGATAAACCTCATAACAACAACCGGCGCATCGTTCAACGACTTATAAAACAAAGCAGAAGTATCACAGCAACCAAAGCGCTTAGCTGAAAAAAGCTGGCAGTCGGCATCCGCCTGGCGTTTTCAGACGTGTTTAAAAGCTTTGGTGTGCACACCCCCTAAGGGATAGTTGACCCAAAAATAAAAAACGGACGCACACCGGACAAAAAGCACTGCCTCGCGTCTAGGACCACTCGGAGGTATCGTACACCATGTGCACATTCAAAATGCAAAATATACGTTAGCAGCCAATTTTAATCGCTAACGATTTGGGACAAATATGACGTTATTTAGTGTTAAACTATGTGAGTGGCACTTTGTGGCACGACAGGAATTTGAGCAGTGCCCTGAGTCACAGCGGACAGCCACCACCAGGCGCTGCCAGTGTGCGTACATTCATAGAAAATAATATGTTCTGTTTTTAGATTCATGACGTGGCGCTTCTCATCCGGTGTGCGACCCCCTTAATGTTGTTCTAAAGCTTTATTCGTTTTATTATTCTGTTACACACCCAAAAGAAGATATTTTGATAAATATGGGTAGCCATGTTGTTGACGGTACTCATTGATTTTCATAGTATTAGTTTTTCCCACTATGAAAGTCAATGTGTACCGTCAACTATGCGATTACCATTATTTATAGTGACAGAAATAGTGACAGAATTTTTATTTTTGGGTCAACTTTCCCTTTAAGTTAACTTTTGCTGGGTTGTTTCAACTCATGGTTAAGTCAAATATAAGCAATTTCTAGGTTAAAATAAACTAATGGTTGGGTTTGTCCATAATTTATCCAAACGCAGGTTAAATCAACCCTGCATTTTTAGAGTGTGGGATTTGAACCCATGATCCTTAGTATTGCTAGCGCCATGTTATACCGGTTAACCTACATGAGCCGAAGCTGAATCTTCTTGTTATGCTTATATCACCCACATTGGTGGTGAATGAAGTTGTGAGCCGGTGTTAATCGAGACTGATATAAGATGTTTGTGTTTTTCTCCAGAGTCCTTCACAGAGAAACACAGCCCTCACACCGCTCACAATCTACTGCAGGAGGAGGTGACGCGTGCTGAGGAACAATCTGAGGTAACTTCAGTCCTTCATATATCCAACTTTCCCAAGATAACCTCTTCCTGTTTGTTTTTCCTTTATCGAAAGACTTCAGGAATATGTGCAAACATTTGTGGATAAATCTTGACATGTTTTCCTAACCGTGCTCTCTGAGGTTTGTTTATTCAGACACGCTGTTGCAAGAACATTATAATTGAACCAGAACAAAACAAAATCTGAAGCCTGACAAAAAGTGATGGTGCACAAATCTCTATTACACTATTTACACAGAAACAGTTTTTACTATTTTTACAAGGCTACATTTACTTGATACTGAGCGGGTAAAAAAACAACATCCACACTATTTGCAAAGATATAAAAAGTACAAATACAAAAGACGATGTTTTGATAAATGATAGTATCCACACAAAATACAGTGCAGTCAACTGTGTGGTTACTATCATTTATCAAAATATTTTCTTTTGTGTTGAACAGATTAAAAGTTCAGAAAAACATTGTGAGTAAATGGTAACCGAATTTACATTTTTGGGTGAAATAGCACAGTGGACTACAAATTGTTCACTGTAACAAACCTATTCAGTTTCAGTTTTAAAACTATCCATCTTTTAACATTTAATCCATCCACTAATGTACTTTACCATTCATTACACAAAAAGTGTCACAGAGATGATGTATTGTTGAAGGCCAACCTGGAAGTTAGCGGGACACTGGTTCCCTCGCCAAAAAGCCATTACATTTTACCATAGACTCTTGAATTATTGCAACAAATAAGCTATATATTTAACAAAACTTTGTGACACGGACATGTTTGGTCCAACAAGATAATCTGATCACAGATCAACACAACTTTTATGAATTTTGTTTTATGAAGTTTAAATGTGTTGACTAGAAATTAAAAGCTAACCTAATGGGGCGTACACACCAAACACGAATTCAACGAGTTGTGCGAATCAGTGCAATACATACAAAGTCATAAGAACTCACGCGGTGCGATGCAATTGACAAAACATGCGCTATTTACCTCAAACACATCTTTGTGCAAGTTGAAATTATTCAACTGAAGCTAAAAATTAGCATGGCACAAAGTTAAATCCCGCGAATATGCAATGCTTCGAGTTTGGTGTCTACACCACGGTCTCTCGACATCAACGTCATCACCACTATCATATATTTTAAAACATGTTACCTGATAAAAAAATACCCTGAGGATGAATGGTTGTTGAGAATTGCGCCCATGTTGGGTTGTTTTTAAGATCTTTATGCGTGATGATGTTCCCAACAACATCTGTAGTCCCATTAAGACACTTTAACTCTTTAAAAGTCATGGGGGGTATTATTATTATTATTGGTGTGTTTTATATTGTTGTAGAGTTAAACGTAAAAATATATTTTAGGCTTATGTTATTTAAGGCAAAACCCTATTTAAAAAAAACATTGACTTAAAGGTGCAGTGTGTACATTTTAGCGGCATCTAGTGGTGAGGTTGCGAATTGCAACCAACGCTTAGTCCACTGCTTACCCCTCGCTTTTGAAACACATAGAGAAGCTGCCACCGGCCAAACATGTCATCGTCGGAGACAACTTAGTAAAAAAATTGTACGTTAAGGGGTTCTGTAGAAAAATGGCGGCACAAAATGGCGACTTCCATGTAAGGGGACCCTCTTTGTATGTAGATAAAAAGGTCTCGTTCTAAGGTAATAAACACATAACGGTTCATTATGAAAGGTCTTTATACACCCCTAATAATATAGTTTTGTATATTATTTTGCATTTCTGTCAAGAGCTCCTTCGAAAAATTACACACTGCACCTTTAAGGATGATAAACCGGAAGTGCTAAAATGCTATATTAGCTATTGAGCTTACAAAAATACGTAATCTATTTAAAGAGTAAATAAACCCTAAACCAACTTTTTTTAGTTAATGATCTGTAAGAATGATGCTTTATTAGTGCTGTTCATTGATTTTAGTAACTTTTTTGACATTTGGATATAAAGTGTTTCAATACTACAATATATGGTGTAAAAACGTCTGAGTGCTGCCCTCTTCAGGTTGAAAGGTGGCTTCTGCAGTTGAATTTTCCTATTGGATGTTGGGTCCAAAAAATGACTCGTGACGTAAGCAGATTCAAGCTCACCACGCCCTTGTTACGATCTCACCACACACTTGGTACGAGCTTAGTTCATCCCCTCTATCTCCGTTGGGATCTTCCCACTTTTCTTGCATTTTTCAAATATTGCTAGTGGGCGGAGTAAGGCTCTGACCAGGGGTTTAGTTACGCTTTAACAACCTATCCAAAACAGCTCAGCACAATACGTACCATAAAGAAAAAACACTTTGTAAACATCTTTCCTGTAGCTTCAGGCGCCCCACCCGTCGTGTTTGATTGATCCGCACGGGGTTAAATCTCCTCCGGGCTGTAAATGAGCACGGAGTCTTCCACCCACCACGAGCCCAACCGACCGATCGATCGCTCTGTGACTTTGTCATTAGTCTCCTGCTGTCTGATTAATGATCTCAATTCATCATAAGCGAGCCGTGTGGAGATCCAGCCTTCAGCGGGACGTCCGCCAGAAAGAACATCAGCTCGACCTGCGTGTTTATGAGACGGATTAAAGACGTGGATCTCCAGAGGACTCGCATATTCTATTAGTGTTTGACTGAAACTTTAGTTAAGTAATTTTATTCAAGTATTTCCATATGATCCTATATTGTGCTATGGAGATGATAGATGCAAATTTCTGTATATTCCTAGCAGGTTAACCCTTGTGTGGTGTTCGGGTCTGTGGGACCCGTTTTGAATGTTTACTGAAAGAAAAATTATGCAATTAATTGTTGTTTCAACCTCAGATTCATTGGCCTTGGCTCATTTTCTATGAAGAACATAAAAATAAACAACTTTATAATTAATGTACACTGTGTACCCCCCCACACATTTATATTACATATGTTGTGTTCGGGTCCACTGAACCCGGGGTTAATAAAAGTGTAAAAATTGAATGTGCTATGTAACTTCACTCTGTTTTTCTTCTACCTGGGACTCCTGTGAGTGCATGAGTGTGTTTGTATACATGTCTGTACATATGTGATGGATGCATGTCAGAGTTTTCTCCTTCTGCTTTTGCTGTAATGCCGCAAGGATACAACATGTTATATGCCGTGCATGAACATTTGTCTGTACCTACTGTCCCAAACACTTTACCTTCTGTCTAACAGGAACCATTCTACATTTTACCATTATAAAAAATCCATAGTTTTATGTAGTAAAAGAGTAGTAATCATGGTTATTTGGTATATTGATTACCATTTGTAAACCCATGGGTTTACCACAAAACCTATGGTGTGTGTACCTGCTATTTATCACGTTGTGGGGACCAAATGTCCCACAAAGATGTGTGTGTGTGTGTGTGTGTGTGAGAGAGAGAGAGAGAGAGAGAGAGAGAGAGAGAGAGAGAGAGAGAGAGAGAGAGAATAATAGAGAAAGTTAAATATTATCCATGTATTTTCATCATTCTAAAGTGTGGCCAATAGCAACACATTGTACTTCAACATGTGTGGACCAGATGGACACAGTATATTTGTGTAAAATGCAAGAAATGCATACATAACATAGCTACACATTAAAAATTTGCTTCTTATGTGTTGTGTTGGCTGGCATGAACAGGTTATGTGTTTAGTGTGGATGATGTCTTATGATACGGCATCTGTTCAGTTTGGGGCCTGTGCTGTGTAGACTGACACAAATGTGTACAATTTCAAAAAGTTCAAATAATTAAACATCAACAGTGATGAAAAACTTTGTTTCATTTATACTTATTTAAGATAAATATGATTTTTCCCCCAATATCTGGATCAGAATAGAATTTTCTTCTTTTATTTCATATTACCACAAAAACAAATGGCACTTTAGTTTATAAATAGTCCTCTACCAGTGGTAAATGACCAATATTAACCATAAATTCTGTCTATATTACTTGCAATAAGGCTAAAGTTAACATCTGTAAACAATATTACATAAATTTGTATGAATGCATTGGTTTAAGATACTAATATTGCTCTGGGTCCACCAGACCCACAAACATCGTCTAAGTAACAAAAATACGAACACCACACAAGGGTTAAACAATAAGAAGAGTCTTAAGCTATAACTAGGGGCGAGAATATCAGAAATATTTTTTGGGTAGACCATTTTAAATTGTACTACTCAGAAACAACCTGGGAACTGCATAGCAACCTAAAACTCCTTAGCAACCACATCGTACAGTAGCCATACTCTAGTAACCACTCAGAACACCAAAGCATCATAGTAGGAAGTATTCATTTTTTATCTTTGGAATAATAAAATAGCTTTTTGATCCAAGTAATAAAAAAGTGGAGTAGACCATTCAGTTTGGTCTCTTTTGTGTCTTTTTGATTTAGACATGATTAAAATGAAACCAAGATGTTGGTTGTTATTGTCTCACATTCAGCATGTAGTAGCCATGGGCTATATCTTCGAAGGCTCTATTGTTCTTGCTGAGGACATTTAAAGGGTGGGCTTGTGCAGACCAAACGTATCAATAATTCAGTCCCCCATACTGAGGTAGACAGAGGGCAGACACCTGCCCCTTAACCGCAGGCTTGTGCTGAGCCTGTAGACACATTGGGTCATGTTAAATTTATGCAGTGGTCTTCTCAGGCAGAGGGATTTTTTTTAAACAGCACGTTTTTGAAGGAAAGCTTTGTTTGAAACTAAAACTATAAAATACCTTTGCTATACCTAACCAGAACCAGTCCTTCCAGAAAAACTTTTGTGTGTGTGTGTGTGTGTGTGTGTGTGTGTGTGTGTGTGTGTGTGTGTGTGTGTGTGAAATTGCGGGCAAAATCTTGAAGAAGCCTAGTCTTGGTCTTGTTTTAAAGAAGACAATTCAAGGTTTTTGACTGAAGTATAAGCAGGGGAAAATATTTAACAGAAAAATTGTTATAGCAGTTTAAATTTATTTTAATAAATAAAAATAAACCAATAAAATATGAATTTTATTAAAAAAATTATAAAAAGGTAAATTTCTCAAAAAAGTAATAATGTAAACATGAAGCCATATGTCTCAAGCAGTTGTGATCCAAATTTCAAGCTAAAATCACAAAAAATTTGGTTTGTGTCACAGTTTTAGTGGTTTTACCAACAACGGCCAGTAGGTGTCAACGGTTTGCTGCATACTCTTGTCATAAATGAATCCATTACTGTCACTGCATTATTATTACTGCTAAAACATTTTGAAATATGAAAACAACATTCTAAGAGCTTTCCAATGATATATAGTTTGTCAACATTTTTAAGTATTTATACTAGGATATAGTGTTATGAATATAGAAAATTTATATGCATTCCTATGGGGGGGTGGCATGTAACAAAAAACTGATGACTTTGACATATGAAAACTACATTCTGAGAGCTTTCCAGTGATATATAGTTTATCAAGATTTTTGGGGTTTAGGGTGGGGGTTTAGTGTTAGAAATATTTAAAAACCTACATGTGGGCCCATGGCCTTTTTGAAACCTACCTCATTTTTTTTCTCAAAATGGTAAATATATATGATAACTACACTCTTAGAGCTTTCCATTGATATATAGTTTGTCAAAATTGTTTAGGTTTGGAATAGGGTATACATAAACAAACTGGGTCCACCTGTGCCCCGGTGACATTTTAGAAACTGACTCTCACTCTCTTATCTCAAAATGGTGATAAAATATGAAAACTGCACTCTCAGAGCTTTCCAAATGATATATAGTTTGTCAAGATATTTTATGTTTAGATAGGGTATTCGTGTTACCAATATATAATAACAACATGGGCCCACCTGTGGCATTTTAGAAAATGGTTCTCACTATGTAATTTCTTTCCCAAAATTCTGATGATAAATCGAAACTACACCCTTAGAGCTTTCAAACGATATATAGTTTGTCAGGATTTAATAATAATTCACATGGAAAACACTGAAGTAAACGTAGGCGCCCCGCTGGCGAGACAGTGACATTTAGCAGGATATAAATGTTTTGAGACACACTCTCTTCATAAATTAATCAATTACTCTCCCTACATAATTTATTTTATAAAACACTGTTAAAATGTCTATTCTAGAGGCTTAGACCTTTCCAACAATATATAGTTTGTAGTAATAGATTAATATTTACCTGAACAATATTGAAGTAAACTTAGGTGTCCCGTATACGGGACAGTGATGCTTAACAGAAGAGCCACTTCTACATCACTTTGATATTTTAGTCTCTAGATGTAGTAAAAGACAAGAAGGAATTTTTCGTTGTATTTCATCCACCAGACGAAATTCCTAATAACAAATCTCCTGTCATTCATATCCATGAAACTATGCCGGTTGATTTATGCGCCAAATTTGAAGTCTTATGGGTTTGGGTTGATTAAAATTCCTGTGTGCAATAGTAATAGAGATGCTTGCCAGTCATTACTAATGTTAATTTAGTTGGAATGGTGGGGTTTGTATTAAATGGCTACACTATTAAAAAATAAAGGTGTTACATGATGCCATAGTAGAACCATTTTTGGCTGCATGTTTTCATAAAGAACCTTAAATATCTAAACAACAAAAGGTTCTTTGTAGCGGGAAAAAGGTTCTTTAGAATTGAAAAAATGGTTCTTTTAAGAAACTTTAACTGAATGGTTCCTCTATGGCATCACTGTTAAAAACTTTTTGTTTTAAAAAGTGTGTACAGTGTGTCTTGGAACATGATAAATCAGACTATTTGTGTCTGATATCCGGCTTGACTTCCTGACATCTAATAGCTGTTTATTTGTCATTTGACCTTCACAGGAGTTGCTGGAACGCTTCATGGAGGGCCACGTACCCCTGGAGGAATTTCTCGACTCTTTTCAAAGCCACAGGAAGACGTACCACATCCGCCGCGCTCAATCCGAGAAGCTCCAGGAGCTCCGCAGACCCGAGAGGAAGCAGATGAAACGGGCAGAGGAGCAGAAAAAGGAAGAGGAGCAAAAGGAATCACGCCCGAACGGCATCAACGCTCATGGACCTCCCCGCGTCTTCCAGCTTCGATACGGCCTGACGCCGGCCATCCTGTTACCCCTGTCTTCGTCCTCCGCATCAGTTTTACCTCCTCTGGACTGCCGTTCTGGCCATTCTCGTGCTTCGGGGCCCGGCGTCTCTCACTCGTGCCCGGGACAACCCGTCGGCCTTCGAGTTATCGGACAGTTACCCGGCTGGCCCGTGAGACCGGTCCGACTGCAGCAACTGTACAGGCCCAGTCCCCATCAACCCGAACCTCCGTGCCGATAACACTGAGCGCTGCGAGTTCGGCACGACGGCAAGTTCAGCTGCGCCAGCAACTTACACAAAGACCACGTGAAGCCTTCATTAAGTCGATGTATATGATGCTGCCATTAAAATCAGTCATGTACCCCAAATTTAGGAGAAGGGAAAGCCATAAAGTATTTGTTAATGTTGCTCGTCATTGTTGCTCGTCGGTTTGATTTCTTTGTTTTGTATATGTGTCCGTTTGGTTCGTACGTGGCAAGTGTTTAGCTGCTGTTTGTGTGAGGGAAGTGCCACTGCTTTTGACTGGATGAGGGCTGCCGAAATGGCACCTTTTTGTAATGTCGATGGTGTTCAATAAAGTCTAATCTTGTTGTTTATTTTAAACCAATATCTTGGTTGCCTCATATCTTGTTTTCTTGTGCCGGCCTTAATGATTTCTTTTCTTGGCCCAAAACAAACTTGGGGTAAAAAAAGCAAATCCATCTACACACACACAATTTGTCAGGATGCATTGCTATTGGAAAAGTATTGGATTGTTTATTAATGTTTTGATCCACAAGATCCTTTGTCAACCGGCTTTACCGGAAAGACCATATTGGTTGACCGCCAAAAAATTGGCTAAACCAGTCAGCGTGAGTCACCCTTGCTTTGCATATATGTTATACCAAAATAAAGAGATTACAAGCGTAGATAAACTTAGTGTTTCTGTGCAGAACTCTTCAGATGGATTTGTATTCATTATTTACACTTTGTTTTTTCACTTCAATGCAGATTTCGTTGAACTGAACTCACGTTGCTGTCTCAAATAAAAAGAAGTTTGCTCCAGGGTTACGCTTTGAGGTTTAAGCTGCAATTCAATAGAGTTATAAATAAATTTGGATTAGCATAAAATCCGTACTATAACACCAGCTCCACTGAAAATCTTATCTAAGTGTGTGAGATTTACTTCGTTATGAAAATCCTTTTTATAGGATGCCTCCTGTGAACATCAAAAGCTGTTTATTTGTTATGACAAAAGAGGGCTTTTATTTCCAGGCTGCAGTGTTTTGCCATTGTAATGCGGCTGGAGATTATATTTTATATTATAATCAGTGAAGACATTCGGTCTGTGGCTCTGGGAAAATACTTGAGGAATTATTACAAGGGACTGGGAGAAGTGTTACGTGCCATTAATGTTAATCTCTGTGCACGGTCAATAAGCAGAATATATAATGCGATTTCTTGTTTTTGCTATGGAGAAAATATTTTTCCAAGACAATATTTTTCTCTTTGTTTTTTTTTATATTTAAAAACAAAAGTATCATGGTTTAACCATTTTTATTAGATATTTTAATGTAATATTTGTTTTAAAATGTCTCAATGACGCACTGGAGCCACAGAGCATGGCCCCGCCCCTAACAGTGTCACTAGCATACATTCAGGCTGTAGCGTTTTTTTAACAGTTTAGAGATATTTTTGTGTTATGCTTTTAACACATTGTGTGTAATTTTAACAAACTATGTGTCATTTTTAGGGATGCTCCGATCAGGATTTTTGCAGCCTATACCTATAACCAATTTGTGATCTTCGTGATCAGCCGATTCCGATACCGATTTTTTTTTAAGCTGAATTGTCCGCGATGGATATGTGTTGTATACGCTGTTTGATTGGGATGTGAAGACGCGTCGCGTTGTTGACCAGAGCGCGTCCTCATAGAAAATACGCATATCTCTGTAAAAGCAAGGAGAGAAATACAAATCTGCACGTCGCACATGAGCAACGTAAAAATGCTCGCGCTATACGTAAAAAATGTGTCTAATTGCAGCCGCATTCAGAATCGTTTTGATGACAAAGTAAACAGAAAGATCGGTTTATGAAATCGGCAGATTTAGCTTGCACCGATCGAGTCATTTAATGCCGTTATCGGCCGATACCGATCGGCAGCCGATCGATCGGAGCATCCCTAGTCATTTTGTGTTAAAATAAAACAAGTTGTGTTAAAGGGGTCATAGGGTGAAAATCTGACTTTTTTCATGTTTAAGTGCTATAATTGGGTCCCCAGTGCTTTTATCAACCTAGAAAACGTTAAAAAAAATGTAACTTTGTTTGGGTGAGCCATTTTTTGCAAGCATGTGAAAAATTTGGTTGTTCAGATTTAAAGGCGGAGTGCACAATTCGTGAAAAACGCTTTGGAAAAGGGAATCGGGGCGAGTACCAAAACACACTTGTCAGCAGTAAGCAGTGTGTCTTCTAACTGACATCGTTGCCTGGGTTGCGTATGTGTGGGGCGGGTCTATCAAAAGTAGGTCCAGATTCTATTGGGGTGGGGCGTGATTGTTTATGTGATTTCAAATATCAACATTGGCTTTCAAACATTGTGCACTCAGCCTTTAACCTGTTTTGTGAGGTAGGTAGCAAGGCCAATTACAATAATACCGCCCCTAAATCTGCACTATCCAACCACAGGACTGCCATTTAGTGCGGAGAGAAAAAAATTGACAGCACAATTGAGCTTCAACTGCAACAAACCGCCATCATTGCGACCAGTGTTTACACTTCATCCGCTCATTTGCATTTTAAAGAACACGCCCAAAAATACGGCACATTTAAGGCACAGCTAAAACTTCACATACGCACTCAGGGGACACCAAATACTTATTTTACATCTTTAAAAAAATCTCATAATATGACCCCTTTAAAAGTAACACAAAATGTGTGGATTCTGGGACAACACATTTAGCCCAAGTTTACTAACAGCTTGCACCAGCAGAAACAATCATTTTGTCGTTAAATAACGACTGTCGGGATTTTCTAAAGAACCACAGTGGATCATTAGCGCTGAGAAGGTGTGGTCTAGTTATTGTCGCGACTGACCCTATTGCATATGCATTTTTAGGAGTTTCCCTTTCAGACGCAAAATTAATGGGAGGAGATTATTTAAAAGATTTACGCAACGTGATTTACTAATGTTTGCGCCCCATAATTTAAAGCAGAAAAAAGCATTTTCTTTAATTACTTTGAGCTTGAAATTCAAGAGGAGTCACTAGGAGAAGTCACACAATAGCAAGTGTTTCAAAACTTCTCGTTAACCTTTAGCTTTAATGTCCATGGTGCTGAACTCAAGCGCATCAGGCGTTTCACCCGCACCTCATCAGATCTGCTTATTTGTGACCCTGAACTAATTTGTGCTGCTCTTTGTAGATCTGTTAATCATTATGGAAATCACCTGTTGCATCTGTGTTATTTCATTAGCTCCTTTTTAGTAAATAAACCGCAGATATTACCACTCCCATCTGCGCTTTTTTGGAATTGCGCTCTCATTTGCCCCGTTTAGTAAATCTGGCCCTAAACGAACACTGATTGTGTTGTTTTAAACACATCCTTTCTAAGAAAATACAGCTCGTAAAAATCTCGCTGGATGTGTGCTGTTTTCATCTTAATCCTACCCCCAAACCTAACCCTAAACCCAACATCTCGCGAGATTTGCCTGTAGCTGTATCCCCTCTAGCCGCAAATGGCCTTTTTGGTGGGTTTTTATCATTCAGATTTGGCTGGGGGGTTACACCATAGATATGTATAAAGGCTAGATGTCTTACCGCCGAGTCCCTAACGGCATCACCTGGCGGCCATCTTACCACAGGGCGCTCACTCACTCGTAGCATTGAGTTTAATGGTGCAGGTACTTTTAAATGACCATAACTTGCTCAATTTTCTACCGATTTTCAAACGGTTTGGTTTTTTACAAAAGTTATTAACGTGGCTATAATTCTGGATGCTTTTACATGTTTCATTAATTTTTTATTTATTTTTAGTATAGGTATGCAGTGTCATAGGTACATCTTTGACGTTTATAACAAACCAAACCGTTTGAAAATCGGTAAAAAATTAAGCAAGTTATGGTCATTTAAAAGTACCTCCATCATTAAAACTCAATAGAGACAGAGCGCCGATATGCAAATTTGAAAACCACGCCCACCGGGGGGGAAAACAATCCAACCGTCTCCATTGACTTTGTATTGCGAGAAGCCGCCTCCTTGTCATTTCTGGCTTGTAACAAAAAACAGAATAATGCCTAAAAGCTGCTGTGTGACAATATGTACAGCTAACAAGCCAAAGAACCCAGAAATAAGTTTTTATAAGCTGTCGAGCCGTAAAACCCAGCTTTTAAGGAGAATAAAGTGGATCGCCGACTACGTTTTCCCCTATTGGACGCAGTTTTACTAATAGGAGTACTATGAAAAGTTGCCTGTTTCCATTTCGGTGTCTTTAAACGCTCGTTTTTTTGGAGTTGAAAGCTTATAAAAACGTATTTGTTTTTTTGGGGTTGTTAGATGTACACCTTGTCACACAGCAGCTTTTAGGTATTAATCTGTTTTTAAGTTTAATCTGTAAATAAGTTTTTATAAGCTGTCGACCCCAAAAAACGAGCGTTTAAAGACACAGAAATGGATACAGGCAACTTTTCATAGTAATACTATTAGTAGAACTGCGTCCAATAGGGGGAAACGTAGTCGGCGATCCACTTTATTCTCCTTAAAGACAGGGTTTTACGGCTCGACAGCTTATAAAAACTTATTTCTGGGTTCTTTGGCTTGTAAGCTGTACATATTGTCACACAGCAGCTTTTAGGCATTATTCAGTTTTTTGTTACAAGCCAGAAATGACAAGGAGGCGGCTTCTCGCAATACAAAGTCAATGGAGACGGTTGGATTGTTTTCCCCCCGGTGGGCGTGGTTTTCAGGTTATGACGCGCGGCGCTCTGTCTCTATGCTACGAGTGAGCGAGCGCCCTGTGGTAAGATGGCCGCCAAAATGCGGACGTGTCCACTCAATTGGCCAGCAGCGCGGACGAGACTTCTACATATCTATGGGTTACACACCCCTTTTTCTGTGGTGTGAAAAATTTAAGAAAACATTAAATATCACTTTAAAGTGTACTATAACACCATGATATTCTTTGTGGTAAAATGTAATTTAGTAGAATTATATATAATAGTAAATGTATTATAATGAAAATTAAAATAGATGAATGCAGTCATTCTGTCAAGTGTCGCTGCAGTAGCCTGAATTCTGTGAAAATCTCAGAATGACACAATCCTGTTACAGCTATGAACATACGAGAAAAACTCGCTCAGTAGATCATCTGCTGAAAATGTATTCGCTATGTAACAATTAGCATGAATTCCAGTGGCACAGTATGTAAGCAATAACTCCACATCAAGCCAAACAACGCCCTTTAGCGGCGACTCATTCACAATTTAGCACTAGCCTTGAATTTCTTATTACTTTATAAAACAAACCATTCTACATTAAGAATGATCAACGTCTTTTCCTCGGACATGACAGCGCTCGACCCATGAGGTCAATGAGAGTCAACATCTGTCATGTAGCGTGAATGTGACCTTGAAGATGATCCTCACTCATCAGAGACTCTCAAATCCTCGTATTACAATACATCTTCATTTTCCTTCCTCAACACTTGCTCTTGACTTTAGCAGCGATGCCCCGGGGGAATGATTTGACTTCTGAGAGCTGTGTTTCATTTTAGGCTGAAGAGTTTTGTTTGTGATGGATTTGCTTGTTGCGGCATGTGCGATCAAATCCATGTTTTTGATTATGGAGGCATGAGGAATGTCGTCGTCGATGGAGCTGAAGGTGTTTTCTGTTCTGTGGGGATTTCTTTCTGTGGATTTCAGGTTTAAACAAAACAAATGTCAATCTTAGAAATGCACGAGAGATTCACAATGCACACAATGTATAACACGATAATAGTGATGGATAAGCATGCACATTTGGAACACCTTAAAATGCATGAATATATTAGATGCAGTTTCACATGCATAAAGGCTTCAACCTAAATGTTCACAATATAAAAAAAAGGTGTTTTTTCAACCCAGCGATATGGCCAATAAAAAGAAAAGCTTATGTGTTTTAATTTTCTCCAGGATTCAAATTTTACTGTGTGCTTGGGATATAAAATAGAAGATGAAAGATTTCTTGTAAACAGGACGGCTTTGTTCAGCCATATATGACTTCTCTAAAAAAACATCTAACAGTGTTATTGGGGCCATTGACATCCTGTTTTCTCTTTAATAAGGCTTTAAGTCTGTTTTCTTCATTGCAATCTCGATAGGTTGTCGTTTGCCCAGTAGTTCATTTTCCACCTCATTTAATGCCCTCAAGAGTAGAAAAAAAGGACTGTGACCTTCTGTCACTTTCACCCTGTGTTCCTTCTCCACGTTATTTCTGTTGGTTAAATGAACTCCCACTTGCAGCTCACAACTCAGCATAGATCTATTCTATACTATAGTATTCAATATTATTCTATTCTATACTACTCTATAGTATTCAATATTATTCTGTTCTATAGTATTCTATACTATACTATTCTATTATATTCTATACTATATTATTTTTTTCATAATTTATACTGAAGTATTCTATACTATTCTATACTTTTTTATTATTTTTCTATAGTATACCATATTATTATTTTCTATTCTATAGTATTCTATACTATACTATATACTATTCTATTCTGTTCTATACTTTTCTATTCTATTTTATAGAATTCTATAATATACTATTATATTCTATTCTATACTACACTATATTATTCTCTTTTATTCTATAGTATTCTAAACTATTCTATACTTTTCTATATTATACTATACTATATTATTATTTTCTATTCTGTTCTATACTTTTCTATTATATGCTAGACTATACTATACCGTATTATTCTTTTCTAATTTATATTATACTATTCTTTTCTAATCTTTTCTATAGTATTCTATACTATACTATTCTATTCTATAGTATTATATACTATTCTATTCTATTCAGTTCTATACTTTTCTATTCTATACTATATAATTATATACTATACTATTCTATTATATTATGTACTATACTATATTACTATTTTCTGTTCTATAGTATTCTAAATTCTTCTATTCTATACTTTATTGTAGTATAATGTACTATATTATTATTATTTTCTATTCTATAATATACTATAATATTTTATTTGTCATGAGTGAAGCTCGTATAGTTACACTATTCTGTTCTATACTTTTCTATTATATACTATATAATGTACCATATTATTATTTTCTATTCTATATTATACTATTCTTTTCTAATCTTTTCTATAGTATTCTATACTATACTATTCTATTCTATAGTATTCTATACTAAACTATTCTATTCAGTTGTATACTTTTCCACTCTATTCTATAGAATTATATACTATACTATTCTATTATATTCTAAACTATACTATTCTATTTTATACTTTTTTATAGTATACTGTACTATATTATTATTATTTTCTATTCTATAATATACTATAATATTCTATTTGTCATGAGTGAAGCTCGTATAGTTACACTATTCTGTTCTATACTTTTCTATCATATACAATACTATAATGTACCATATTATTATTTTCTATTCTATATTATACTATTCTTTTCTAATCTTTTCTATAGTATTCTATACTATACTATTCTATTCTATAGTATTCTATACTAAACTATTCTATTCAGTTTTATACTTTTCCACTCTATTCTATAGAATTATATACTATACTATTCTATTATATTCTAAACTATACTATTCTATTCTATACTTTTTTATAGTATACTGTACTATATTATTATTATTTTCTATTCTATAATATACTATAATATTCTATTTGTCATGAGTGAAGCTCGTATAGTTACACTATTCTGTTCTATACTTTTCTATCATATACTATACTATAATGTACCATATTATTATTTTCTATTCTATATTATACTATTCTTTTCTAATCTTTTCTATAGTATTCTATACTATACTATTGTATTCTATAGTATTCTATACTAAACTATTCTATTCAGTTCTATACTTTTTCACTCTATTCTATAGAATTATATACTATACTATTCTATTATATTCTATACTATACTATATTATTATTTTCTATTCTATAATATTCTAAACAATACTATTCTATTCTATTGTATACCTTTTTATAGTATACTTTACTATATTATTAATATTTTCTATTCTATAATATACTATAATATTCTATTTGTCATGGGTGAAGCTCGTATAATTACACTATTCTGTTCTATACTTTTCTATTATATACTATACTATAATGTACCATATTATTATTTTCTATTCTATATTAAACTATTCCTTTCTAATCTTTTCTATAGTATTCTATACTATACTATTCTATTCAGTTCTATACTTTTCTATTCTATACTATAGAATTATATACTATACTATTCTATTATATTCTATACTATACTATATTACTATTTTCTATTCTATAGTACTCTAAACTATACTATTCTATACTTTATTATAGTATACTGTACTATATTATTATTGTTTTCTATTCTATAATATACTATACTATTCTATTTGTCACGAGTGAAGCTCGTATAGTTACACTATTCTGTTTTATACTTTTCTATTATATACTATACTATAATGTACCATATTATTATTTTCTATTCTATATTATACTATTCTTTTCTAATCTTTTCTATAATATTCTATACTATACTATTCTGTTTTATAGTATTCTATACTAAACTATTCTATTCAGTTCTATACTTTTCCACTCTATTCTATAGAATTATATACTATACTATTCTATTATATTCTATACTATATTATTATTTTCTATTCTATAATATTCTAAACAATACTATTCTATTCTATTGTATACTTTTTTATAGTATACTATATTTTATAGTATACTATACTATATTATTATTTTCTATTCTATAATATACTATAATATTCTATTTGTCATGAGTGAAGCTCGTATAGTTACACTATTCTGTTCTATACTTTTCTATTATATACTATACTATAATGTACCATATAATTATTTTCTATTCTATATTATACTATTCTTTTCTAATCTTTTTTTATAGTATGCTATACTATACTATTATATTTTATAGTATTCTATACTAAACTATTCTATTCAGTTCTATACTTTTCCACTCTATTCTATAGAATTATATACTATACTATTCTATTATATTCTATACTATACTAAATTATTATTTTCTATTCTATAATATTCTGAACAATACTATTGTATTCTATTGTATACTTTTTTATTGTATACTATACTATATTATTAATATTTTCTATTCTATAATATACTATAATATTCTATTTGTCATGAGTGAAGCTCGTATAGTTACACTATTCTGTTCTATACTTTTCTATTATATACTATACTATAATGTACCATTTTATTATTTTCTATTCTATATTATACTATTGTTTTCTAATCTTTTCTATAGTATTCTATACTATACTATTCTATTATATAGTATTCTATACTAAACTATTCTATTCAGTTTTATACTTTTCTACTCTATTCTATAGAATTCTATACTATTCTATTCTATACTATTCTATACTATACTATATTATTATTTTCTATTCTATAGTATTCTAGACTATACTATTCTATTCTATACTTTTTATAGTATACTATACTATATT
The DNA here is from genome assembly GCF_030506205.2 of Paramisgurnus dabryanus. Lineage (NCBI taxonomy): Eukaryota > Metazoa > Chordata > Actinopteri > Cypriniformes > Cobitidae > Paramisgurnus > Paramisgurnus dabryanus. Next base: position 42,854,298 of record NC_133341.1, on the reverse strand, counting down.
ATTATTTTCTATTCTATAATATACTATACTATACTTTTTGTCACGAGTGAAGCTCGTATAGTTACACTATTCTGTTCTATACTTTTCTATTATATACTATACTATAATGTACCATGTTATTATTTTCTATTCTATATTATACTATTCTTTTCTAATCTTTTCTATAGTATTCTATACTATACTATTCTATTCTATAGTATTCTATACTAAACTATTCTATTCAGTTTTATACTTTTCTACTTTATTCTATACTATTCTATTTTTATTATATTCTATACTATACTATATTATTCTTTTCTATTCTATAGTATTCTAAACTATACTATTCTATTCTATACTTTTTATAGTATACTATACTATATTATAATTTTCTATTCTATAATATACTATACTATTCTATTTTTCACGAGTGAAGCTCGTATAGTTACACTATTCTGTTCTATACTTTTCTATTATATACTATACTATAATGTACCATATTATTATTTTCTATATTATACTATTATTTTCTATTTTATTGTATAGTATTGTAAACCATACTATTCTATTCTATTCTATTCTATTCTATTCTATTCTATTCTATTCTATACTTTTTTATAGTATACTATACTATATTATTCTATTCTATTATATATTATACTATACTATATTATATTATACTTTGCTATTCTATACTATATTATACTATTCTATTCTATGCTATGCTAAACTATACTATACTATACTATACTATACTATACTATACTATACTATACTATACTAACACTAAAAACTTGTAATACACTAATTTCATCCAATAAAATGTATGTTTGTGTCCATAGGCTATATCACTGCTTTACAGAAATAAGGGTTAAAGTGCATAAAAATGATTTTAATAACTTCATTTTTGCAGTTTTATTGCATCAAATATAAATGACATATTGAGGTGTCACACACCATTACTCGCTTAACAGATTAACTTCTGTAGGCAAATTCTAAGTTTAAAGAACCAGAGAAGTGTGGCTGAACAAAAACATCTCCAGATGAACCGACTGTAACTCTTCAGTGCTTTAAATTTAAGGCATTTAATTAACACAGCATCAAATCCAGTGATAAAGTACGCCGATAAACTGCACAAGAAATCGACTGAAAGTCGATTGATTTTAAATAAAAAGCTCATTAGCTCAGCACTTCCAGTTGTACAGTATAGCTGCTACACTGCACATTGTAATTTTTCCCCTTTGTGTTTCTACCAGCGGTTTATTTTCCATTATACTGTTTAATATCCTCAAAATATCAGCTTTGAAGCATCTCTATTCTTACAGTGCATGATGTGTGTAGCATTGTGTAATTGATCAGCAGTCTGTTTTCGTCTGTATGCGTCTATAGGGTAATAGGATTCTTTAGGTTGGACACTCATTGCCCTGGAGGAAACTCACAACACACAATCTGTGACACTGTGGACGTCTGTTGAGATTTGAGGGCATGGTTTAAATTACAGCGGACTGCTGTGACCGCTGCTTCTGGCTGTTAAGACAGAATGAATCATGCCTGTGAGCACACTCAACTCAAGACAGGATTTAACATCTAAAGCATGCTTACATATGCATATATACATACACAGGTATAGTAGGTCAACAAACACATATTATAATGTAAATAGATAGGTAGAATAAATAATGGAAGTCATATGCATATAAGCATGCACGACTATAAAGATACAGACCCATAATGGGCACAGAGATAATGCTGAGCAGAAATGTGATTGGGCCTGTAGGGACCATGGGTCCTGTTTGCTTGACTTACTCTATGGCTGTGCTGTTCACCTGGGTTTATGTGCAGATATACAATAGTGATTCTGTTTCTTCCATGAACACTTTTATGTCCCGAAGACTGATTTACCTTATAAGAAATATCTTTTATATGTAGATTTTATTGTATATCCTTGGCCGAAACCCTGGTTATCAAGTCCATTATAAATATATAATTACTGTGTTTAAAACTGCATAAAATGTATCTAATGTATATATTAGATATACAATGTATATCTTAATATCATTTATTTTAATTGTGCATGATATCCTTCTAAGTTACACAATATGTGCACCCTCAGTTTTATGGCAATATTTTTAGTGTAGTGTCATATCTAATTTAGTTGCATGGTAAACAGCATTACATAGAATTTTTTTGTCTAAAAACATGCATTTTAGATGTACACTCACCTATAGGATTATTAGGAACACCTGTTCAATTTCTCATTAATGCAATTATCTAATCAACCAATCACATGGCAGTTGCTTCAATGCATGGGGTGTGGTCCTGGTCAAGACAATCTCCTGAACTCCAAACTGAATGTCAGAATGGAAAAGAATAGGTGATTTAAGCAATTTTGAGCATGGCATGGTTGTTATTGCCAGACGGGCAGGTCTGAGTATTTCACAATCTGCTCAGTTACTGGGATTTTCAAAGCACAACCATTTCTATGGTTTACAAACAATGGTGTGAAAATGGAAAAACATCCAGTGTGCGGCAGTCCTGTGGGCTAAAATGCCTTGTTGATCCAAGAAGTCAGAGGAGAATGGGCCGACTGATTCAAGCTGATACAAGAGCAACTTTGACTTAAATAACCACTTGTTACAACCGAGGTATGCAGCAAAGCATTTGTGAAGCCACAACACACACAACCTTGAGGCGGATGGGCTGCAACAGCAGAAGACCCCACCTGGTACCACTCATCTCCACTACAAATAGGAAAAAGAGGCTACAATTTGCACGAGCGCACCAAAATTGGACAGTTGAAGACTGGAAAAATGTTGCCTGGTCTGATGAGTCTTGATTTCTGTTAAGACATTCAGATGGTAGAGTCAGAATTTGCCGTAAACAGAATGAGAACATGGATTCATCATCCTTGTTACCACTGTGCAGGCTGGTGGTGGTGGTGTAATGGTGTGGGGGATGTTTTCTTGGCACACTTTAGGCCCCTTAGTGCCAATTGGGCATCGTTTAAATGCCACGGCCTACCTGAGCATTGTTTCTGACCATGTCCATCCCTTTATGACCATCCTTTGATGGCTACTTGAATCATTTCAAATTGGTTTCTTGAACATGACAATGAGTTCACTGTACTAAAATGGCCCCCACAGTCACCAGATCTCAACACAATAGAGCATCTTTGGGATGTGGTGGAATGGAAACTTTGTGCCTGGATGTGCATCCCACCAATCTCCATCAACTGCAAGAAGCTATCCTATCAATATGGGCCAACATTTCTAAAGAATGCTTTCAGCACATTGTTGAATCAATGCCACGTAGAATTAAGGAAGTTCTGGAGGCAAAAGGGGGTCAAACACAGTATTAGTATGGTGTTCCTAATAATCCTTTAAGTGAGTGTATGTATATGCGTTATGCAAATCAGTTTTTATTGATTTACACTTTTTAAACGTCAGTTATTATTACTATTTAAACACTAAAATCCTCGAGAAAGACCTGAATACAAATGTTAAAAATATTACTTTAAAAAAATATAAACAGGTTGATGCAGGATGTGAGCTGTCTGCAGATGTACTGTATGGGTGGTATGGGCTAAAACTGCTGCTGGCCTTGCCCTGCTATTTACTGTACAGGAAAGAACAGATGTTGGTGTCCTGTTAAGGAAGTGACACATGACGTGACAAGATATCTATATTAAGAAAGAGCATCCTTGATAAATGCAATGGGATAAAGATACTATATAACACTAGCAAATAGTGTTATGGCAATAGCATGGGCTCATGGACATTTACTGTACAATAATGTAATGATATGTGATAGCCATAGCTAAATATGGTTTGACATTTCTTATTTTAATGTTTAAAAAAATGTGCACCTAACTGTTAAAGGTTTACAAAGTAATAAGGAAAGAAAATCAACAAAAGCCCTTAATGTCCTTGCTTCGAATCACTTTTGTAAGAAAAACACAAACAAAACAGCAGTAACTAAACCAAGCTCTGCATAACAGCTTGATTTATTTCTCCATAAACACGTGATTTGAATACCCCAGTAGCAAATAACATAGTGATGCCGCGTTTCTTATTTTGACCATAAGATGGCAGTCAAGTAAAGGTTCCTAAAATCTTTGATTGCGTTTCAATCAGATTCCTAGGTCAGTAGAGAGAGCACTTTAATTAGGGAGTCAGATAAACTGTCTGTGTAGTGTTGTGCTGAAAGTCTCACAGCAGCATCAGAAAATTTATTTTTTATCCTTAACCAAGCACAGACAAATCATGGTAGTGCCATTGTAATTTTAATGAAGATTTGGGGAGAATTTTTTAATATTGTTTCATTTTTGCAGTTCTCGCGTCAAAGTCACCATTAAAAAAAGCTATTTTTATATTTTACTTTTATTTCATATATGTCGGTCTTATAGTTATCTTGAAAGTTTTGTACTCCGAAACATTGAGAAAATTAATAATTCAGAAATTATGAGCATTCAAAACTTAAAGTCTGTCACTTCCACCAATACGGATTATGATTTTTATGACGTCATCGGCACTTCAGGTTCAAAAGATAGAAATCAAGTTAAAAGAAAGAAAGAAACCATAAAATAAGAGCTATGTTCATTGAGAATATTGCTTGTGCTCCAGCTGCAATTTCCTGGCAATTTCATATTGAAAAAGCCTTTTAATAATATAGGAATAATATATGGTCCTTGCAAAAACGATTTTTACTTACAAACAAAGTTAAAGAAGTTGATTTTTAATTATGTAATAATATATACCCTACCAAAAATTTTCTAAGAAAAAAAATTATATTTTGTAGAGCTGGGCATAGATTAATCTAGATTAATCTCATACAATATAAAAGTACTTTTTTGCATAACATATGAGTTGGTGCTTTGTGTAATTATTATGTATATATAAATACACACACATTCATGTATGTATTTAAGAAACATTTACATGTGTATATATATTTATTTATATTTTTAAAATGTAATATTTACACACATCACAAACTCATATATTATGCAAAAAATTACTTTTATTTTGAAATGAGATTAATATAGATTAATCTATGTCCAGCCCTAATATTTTATCAAAATGACACTGAAACGCTTATGTTTTGGTCGTGCAATTATACTCAGCAGTTTTGGAAATATGTTGGTTAAGGCTATTTATTTCAAGTAAGATTGTTAAAAGTTGTTTTATGAAGGAGATTTAAATGCATGCTTTATAATAAATCTGATTCTGTATTTATGAAGGATATATATATATATATATATATATATATATATATATATATATATATATAAATGCAAATTTTTTAACTGTAAACCAGTTTTATTTGTTGTTTTTCAAGAGTTAAAACAGTTTTCAAAAACAATTTTATTTTCTCTCAACAAGAAAGCACTCAGAACATTCTCTTAATTTGTACAATGTCCTTACCTCTTTTAAACATATATTTTTTCTTTTGTTTGCTTTGAGCCATGATAATACTTGTTTTTTTCTTTTTCTTTTTTCTTTTTCTTCATTTTGCGTTTCTTTTTTATTAAGTTATTTTTAATTGTTGTTATTTGTTAATGTTTTAGTTGTAATGACATAACTATCAAATTTCAAAAAAGAAATCAAGTTAAATAAAAATATTTAAATATATACAAATACAGACAGCTTTCCTATTGTATTTTTCATGCACCATATTGTATTTAGGAATTGTTGAACTTCTGTGTTAAGAATTTCAAAAAGCCTTATTTTCGACACAAGAGAAAAAAGCAAACAAAACATTTTAAAATCACAGTTAAAAGCTGTGATCAAAAACAAGTTAAAATAAATTAAATAATGTTTTAGAATTTAAACAAAAAATGTACATCGTCAGTATCCCAATTAAACTATATTTACAAGATGACTTAAAAAGTAAATATTTTTCATTCAGCGACATCAAGCGCTTCACATTCCACCCTGTAGGGGGCGCAAACGCACCAACAGTTGTTTTCCAACCGCCATTAAATTAAAAGAAGAAGACCCAAAGTAGTTACTGTACGAAGAGAAAACGCTGGAAGAAACATGTCTGCGGAAAAGAAAGATGCTCGATCAGGGAAAGGTCCTGGTAAAGAATCGCAGCCGTTAATAATCGCCAAAACTCCAGCAGAGGAGCAGCGCTTAAAGCTGGAGAGACTGATGCGAAACCCTGTGAGGTCCCGCTGCAGCGGTTATGCTAATGATGCTAATGCACAGTTGCTAAATCAGTATTCGTGAAATAAATGTTAAAATTGTTTTTTTTTTAACAGGACAAGCCTGTGAACGTACCAGAGAGACCAAAAGAATGGAATCCTCGAGCACCACCAGAGTTTGTGCGAGATGTAATGGGTTTGTGTGATTTATTTACGTTCACAAACAGTCTAGGGGCTTATTCATATATAGCATATAGAAAAGCTCACAGCATCATGAATGGCATGCTTACAATATAAATTCTGATCAGGGGTTACACCTCTATGTGAGTGATACCGGCTTATTTCATGATTTGTCTGTATACATTCAGATGAGAAATGAGATGTTTAAGCACAAAGTGACCCACACAGGAATTGTTGGAGTATAATATATTTCTGTTTCCATCTAAAAATGCTGCTGCATTTTTTAGTCTGTCACAACATTTAAACTAGGGGTCGACATTATTACCGATAACTGATATTTTGAACCAGTATATATGTCTAGTAAAAATGAAAATTAAAGGTCACATAATGCACAGTGTTTCTACTAATCTCATGTTAATCTTATGTTCCTACAAACTAGTATTGTATCCTTCACATCCTTTAGTTTTATCAGATTTATAAAAGACAGATCAGCTATACTGCTACTTACCCAGAAAACCTAAAGCCCCTGGAGATGTATCGCAGGTGGAGCGAGTCACATGCAAGCAACAAACACAAAACATTATCCCACTATCTCTGGACAACTTATGATTCACTACGTGTTTGTGTTGTTTACATTATGCACTGGCGTGACGATTTTCAACAAAACACATTTATGCAGTTTTACTCACAGACATTTTATACGTAGACACCTCATGACGTGCTGGAACGTAATTCAGCGTCGTCCCCATATTGGTTGGGTCCACTGATCTATATAAATGACTGGATTGCGCATGAAGTCACACTTGTGAAGCCACCGCGCCGCCATGTTGGTATACCCAACCATTCTATTAATTCAATGGACGTTATCAGATTGTAATGATAAAACATCACTTTACTAGTCTCTGTTTTTATATCTGAAGTATCCCTTTACATTATTACAATGCAAACGTCCTTACCATGTACATAGTTATTTACTGACATTGTACATTTTGCTTTTTAAACAGTTATTATACATTCATCTTTATTACAGTATCAGATCAGCGGACAGACCGCAGCATATTTAGTATTAATAACAACGTGCTCATTCTGAAATCTGAATAAATAACATGCTTTGTACCGGATGTGCACGCAATATTTTGCTGGTTTATTAATTATGTAATCTTTACAAGTTACCTAAACTAGAGAAATAACGCTGACCGTGTAGCTGAATGTCAAAAAAACGTTATTTATATCCGTGTCATTAACAGAATGCAGCAGACACACTCACCTTAACGTTTTTTTATAAATCCATTAACCTGCCCTATTTAAACATAAACATTGCAAATAACACCAAAATTAACTATTATTTTACGTACACATATCTGAAAAATTAACCTCGTGTGACTGCTACGCTGTAAAGCGGGTGAAATTAGATCATGTTTTTGAATGGAAGTCAATGACGCCCTCTGCCGGTTGGGTATACCAAGATGGCCGCTCGAACTCTGCGCTGGCTTCACCTCACGCAGTTACGTCAAGCGTTCTATGCGCAATCCAGTCATTTATATAGATCAGTGGTTGGGTCTCCTCAGTGTACACTAGCACCAACCGGAGTCAACGGAGAGCGAGCAATTATGCCCGTATTTTGTGCAGCTTACTGTTGCAATAACCGGCACAGTATTGATACCAGAGTAAGACCGAACAATAATTTTGGTTTATTTTACCATTTATAATATTATGTCATCGTAACTAACATTTCTTCATGTAACCAAACCGTGTGAAAATTCAGGGAGTTCTACTGAGTACACCTTCCTCAGTAGAAATAAATGCAGGGGGGGTGCATTGGGGACCCATCCAAGATGGTGGCCGTGCTGATACGTCAGCTCCAATAGGCAGCGTCAGTCTATGAAGCGTGTACATATATAAAGTCTATGGTTTTACTTACCGCCTGAGACTCATGACCCAGTTGGGATCTCCAGCGTAAAACAAATACCCACACAACTCCGCTGCTACCCCCAATCAAACAAACTATATCCATTGTTCCATAATGCTGGGTTCTTTGGGAAGCTGATGGTTCTTTGGTTGGTGTGCGTGCGCTATTCTGGTTGAAATGCCTATATAAGGACTTCTACTGTACTTCCTGCATCAAAATTTGACGATAAAATAAATAAAGCAAGATTGTTATTTATTAATCTTTCATGTTTGAAAAAACTTTCCAAAACTTGGATGAACCCTGGCGACGTGCATTCGGCACAGAAATACTCCAACTGCTTGTTTATGTGTTTAACACAAGAAATCCAACTCTTTAACAAGTGTTAATAAGTCAGAATGCATGAAATAACTTTAGACTCCCGTTAATATCAAAATTATTTTCAATGGAGGTGGCTGCATCAGAGCTAAATAGCGTATTTTATAATGGAAGTATTTTATCAGCAAATTGTTTTGAGAATGAATATACCGACAACCATAAAAATACTTAATGGCATGCCGATTATAATATGTTGATTATTTCAATCAAATGTAAGGTCACCCAATGTTTATAAGTTTGTACAGCTGTTTTTATTTCATATTAATTAATTCCAAACAAAAACCAAACAAATTACAACTGCATAAAATATATAATAGACTGGATCAATTCAATTCAAATTTATATCTGTAGTGTTGCATTTCTTACAATTTGGCATTGTTGTAAAGCACCTTACAGAAAGAACTTAAAAGAAACAACAAGAAATAAATAAAAAATGATAGAAAACAAGGCAATTTATCTTTATAGTTTATTTATCTTACCTCTGTACATGTGTGCATTATGATGATCTTTGATATTCAGAAAATGTTTTGTATTATAACGTGTTGTGTGTTGCTTTCTGTCTTCAGGTTCAAGTGCTGGAGCAGGCAGTGGTGAATTTCACGTGTATAGACACCTGCGTCGCCGTGAATATCAGAGACAAGACTTTCTGGAACGAATGTCTGATAAAGTAGGTTTCATTAATTTTCTTTGCTGATCTATTTCAAGCGTATTTGCAATGCATTTGCTTTAGTTAAGCACACCGCACTGCTGTGCATTCTTAAAGGTAGGGTAACAGATTTGATCCTGAAACATTTTTAGTTATGCTGGTTAAAAGTCTCCTCACATCCTGATAGCAATCACTGTGTTAAGTTGTTTAAATGTATTTGTAAAAATTTATGTCATCTGTGAAAGGCGTAGGACCAAAAAATGTTCAACAAATCATAGATTTCGGTCCGAACGGACGTTTCCTTTTATGTCCCTCATAAGTAAGTGAGTACGTCATCGGCGCGTTCACGTGCGCTCTGTCTGTAAACAGCGAGAACACCAAACTTTTCTGCTGAATTGACAACCTACACAGGAGCAACAAAACTAAATGCATCTTTTATAACAACAACAGCAAAAACTGCCTGGATCAGCAAGAGCAAAAATCCAAATTAACATCTGTAACTTTACTGCTTTACCGCGAGATGCAAACAGCTACAGGAGGCAAAGGGTCTGAAAGGGTCGTTGCACTGTTTATTTTGCTAAGGTAGGTACGCGATATGTTTGTATTGAGATGGATTCAGATATTCTACTTTGATGAAACGTTGTGTTGCTTATGAAATTTGTGTTCGTTTACGGATTAGCATAACGATATAGTTACTACGTCTACAAAACCGAACGTGTGCTTAAACTAATTCTGATGTAAACCAGTTGTTTATGTTGGTTATTTTGGAAGTGTTATTCACTTTGTACTGCAAAGTTCTCTCACTGGTGAATGAGACGTGACCGTCTGATCTGTGCGTGTTCATGTGTTTGGAAAGAGGCGTGACTGGAGAGCGATTTGACTTGAGGGTGGTATCGGGATTTCATTGCTAGGCGGCTACCGTTAGCATTTTTCAAAATGTGTTACCCTACCTTTAATACATAATCAGTCAATAAGCTTTTTTTGGCCTTTTTAAGCATATAGCAGTGCAGTACAAAAGGCAACGTTACTCCAGGACCCCATGGTGCTACATACAGACACTAAACTACATTAAAGGGGACATATCTTGAAAATCTATAGTGCTATAGTTGTGTCCCCTGTGCTTCTATTAAACTAGAAAATTGAACCTGAAAAAGATCAACCCAGTAACTTAGTTTTGGTAAACCATTCTCTGCAGTCCTGTAAAAAAATAGGTCATTGAAATTTGGCTTCCCTTGTGATGTCGGTCGGGGATAATACCGCCCCTTAATCTGCACTATCCAACCACTGCACTGCTATTTAGTGCAGAGATCAGCTCATTTGCATTTAAAAGGACACACCCAAAAACGGGACATTTTTGCTCACACCTACAAAGTGTCAATTTTAACATGTTATAATAAATTATGTATATGGTATTTTGAGCTTAAACTTCACATATGTACTCTGGGGACACCAAAGATTTATTTGACATCTTAAAAAGTCTTTTGAAATGTCCCCTTTAAACAACATAGAGCTAAGGACTAACAAGTAAATTTTTAACCTAGCCACATAAAGTGCATGTGTGCAAACGAAAGACAACAATAAAATACACTATAAGACATATATGTACATTTAAGAAAATGTTTTTACTTTGCTGATTTGTAGCACATAAATTTGGGTGTTGCCTCCGAGCCATAATGGCATTGTTCTGCCCTGGGCGTCACAGGGTGCAGCCTCTATAAACTGTCCTGTGAACTATTGTTTCAAACAGTTGTGATTCTTGTGTAAATACACTTATGCTACCATTTTTCTTACAGCAAAAGCTGGATGAAGATTACATTGAGAAGGTGAAAGAAAATCAAAAGGCTGCTGAAGAAAGAACAGCCAAACGCAGAAAGAAAAGGTTTGCAAAACAGTACATTTATGTTATTTTAAATCTCTAGACTAGAGCACTCTATAATGACAGTACGAGCAGGACTTTTATTTTGTTGCTTAATTATAAATATAATTTTTTGTCTTTTAAGAGAAAAGTTGAAACAAAAGAAGCTGATGGCAAAGAAGGCCAAGATGGAGAGCCAGAAAGAAGAAGGTTAGAGATGATATTGATATAAATCATTTTACAGTTTCCCATGTTTAAGTATGGTACCCCATAAAATCAATGTACATTTAATAAGTGATATATGAAGAAATAAAGATATTAATAAATGTTAAGTATTAATATAATATACTCATGTTTGTTTCAGGGGACTCAGAGTCGTCGGCCGCATCCTCTCCATCTGAAGCAGAAGAGAAAGAAGATGATGCTGAGGTGCCCAGCTTTATCATGGGGCGGAGGTGACGGCATGTGAGGCGGTCACAGACGGTGATCACTGAAGTGTCCATCAGACGTCTTTATGACATCACATTCATTTACTGAAGTGTGTGCTTAAATACTACGAATGTCAGCTCTGTGGTTTCAGAAGCCTACTGTCAGCCTGTGTCACAGATGTCTTACTCTGAAGTTGAACATTTGAAAGGCTGTTTTTTATTTTGTCATTTGGTTGTTCATGATGATGTAATTAGATTCAACCTGAGCCTTTTTCTGTTGTAAATATGTTTTTTAATAAACAACAAAGCAAATAGTTGTGCTTGCCATTTATTTTATAGAAAGGTCACAGCCCATTTTGCTTGTGTAGGGTGTCAACCGGTCTAAGAAAGGTACGAAAATGTGTCTTAGCAATTAAAAGGTATGAGAGATTTATATTTTATGGAAGACATTCAACTCTATACTGCATATGATATATGGTAGTAAAATTTGTACAAATGAAACAACAAAATGATCCATCCACAAAACACAATATGTCTTAGTTCAAAGTTTTTAGCAATTAACCCCTTAGTAGCTTTAAAGGGACACTTTTTCTCATTTTCCTGCTCCTCTAGAGTCAAACATTTGATTTTTACCATTTTGGAATCCAGCATAGCATAATCCATTGAATCTGATTAGACCATTAGCATCGCGCTCAAAAACAACCAAAGAGTTTTGATGTTTTTCCTATTTAAAATTTGACTCTTCTGTAGTTACATCGTGTACGAAGACCGTCAGAAAATTAAAAGTTGCATTTTTCTAGACAGATATGGCTAGGAACTATACTCTCATTCTGGCGTAATAATCAAAGACTTTGCTGCCATAAGATGACTGTAGGAGGCGCAATGATATTACGCAGCAGCTGAAAATAGTCCCCTTAGTAACTTTCAATGGCAGGGGACTATTTTCGGGCACTGCGTAATATCATTGTGTCGAGCTGTTAATTGACAGATTAAGTTTGTAATTTTACAAAGTTTGAATTATAATTTTAAATAATGGTAAACCACTGTAAAAAATAAGGATTTTTTTAACAGTGTTGAGTTGATTAGGTCCACTGTCTTGGTTTTTTCAGCGGGTGCCGAATCTCCAGTTTTCTTTTCATTCTGTGTCACAAACTTATCCAACATAAACTTTTATACCTCTCATACCGCCTCTCCACATTACCGTTTTTGTTTTCGCTTCAATTAACTTTCCAACGTTAATTCATTCTTGTAGGCTATTGTTCTGCTTGCCATTTTCTTCACAGTCTGATGTTGTTTTAAGTAAGGCTTATATTTAAATGGTCAATAAATAAAGGAATGGAGTTCACAAAAATGACAAAATTTCCTCCCATTTGTCACACCCCACTAATAATGTTCCTATTCCTTACCACTGGGGCCCGCCCCACACTTTGAGAAACACTGCCCTAAAGGTAGGCTACATACTGCATATAAGTACCTTAATGGTAAGCTACATTTTTGTACCAAAGAGTGCATATTAATATTGATGTATACCAAATGTATCTGTACCAAAATGGTACTGCCCCAAATCAAGATGTATTATATTGATAAGCAAAATTACCTAAGAAAATATACAATTTAAGTAAATTTGTGCTTAAAACAAGCAAACATATCTGCCAATGGGGTGAGAAAATGTTGCTTGAATGAGTTTGTTCATTGCAAAAAATGATTTTCAAGAAAAAGTGTTCTTAGTATTTTTGTCTTGTTTTCAGTAAAAATATCTAAAAGATTTTAAATTAAGATGCTTTTTCTTGATGAGCAAAATGACCCAAGAAAATAAGTCTAGTTTTTAGACCAAAAATATCAAATTAAAGTGAATTTGTGCATAAAACAAGCAAAAAAAATCTGCCAATGGGGTAAGCAAAAAAATCTTGAACAATTTTCTTAAACACTAAAGTCAAGAAAAATTTGCTTACCCCATTGACAGATTTTTTTGCTTGTTTTATGCAAAAAATCACTTAAATTTGATATTTTTGGTCTAAAAACTAGACTTATTTTCTTGGGTCATTTTGCTCATCAAGAATAAGCTTCTTAATTTAAGAATTTTTAGATATTTTTACTCAAAACAAGACAAAAATACTAAGAATTTTTTTTCTTGAAAATCATTTTTTGCAATGTTTGTTTAAGAAAAAAGAAAACTTATTTCAAGATTTTTTTTTCTCACCCCATTGGCAGATATTTTTCCTTGTTTTAAGCACAAATTCACTTAAATTGTATATTGTGTCTATAAATACAAAGGTAATTTTGCTCATCAAGAAAATGCATCTTAATTAAAGAATTTTTAGATAAGACAAAAATACTAAGTACACTGCAAAAAATATGTTCAAGAAAAAAAAATTCTTAGTACTTTTGTCTTGTTTTCAGAAAAAGGTCTAAAAATGCTTTTTCTTGATGAGCAAAACAACCCAAGAAAATAAGTCTAGTTTTTAGAGAAAAACTATCAAATTTAAGTGATTTTGTGCACAAAACAAGCAAAAAAATCTGCCAATGGGGTAAGCAAATTTTTCTTGAATTTAGTTTTTAAGAAAATGTTCAAGATTTTTTGCTTACCCCATTGGCAGATTTTTCTGCTTGTTTTATGCACAAAATCACTTAAATTTGATATTTTTGGCCTAAAAACTAGACTTATTTTCTTGGTTCGTTTTGCTCATCAAGAAAAAGCATCTTAATTTTAGAATTTTTAAATATTTTTACTGAAAACAAAACAAAAATACTAAGAATTTTTTTTCTTGAAAATCAATTTTTGCAGTGTAAGAAAGATTTTTTTTTGCAGTGTATAAGAATTTCACATTTTTTCTTCATACAAACCTAGACCTTAAAGCGTCCAGAACCATGATCCCCTAGTTTTATGAAGGTCTTTTACTTCTTTCTATATTTAAATAATACAATTAAGACAAAACACAATGGCAATGATACAGCATTTGAACATGTAAAAGTCTCATCCCATAATAAACCGACTTTAATGACTCACAAATACCTCAATGAATTCTTTAATACTGTAGGCTACCCTCCACCCTGCATTACAACTCACTTAATCCTGTCAATAGTTTCAAGTCTGATTCACTACAATAGGATTTTGGATTTTGTTTGATTTTCATTACGTCACAATCTCAACTCACCCTTCTCGTCTTTGTCTATGATGTTTGTTTAGTGCCTGACATATTCACATACAGCATGTAGTCATCTCTATGTACACACACACATAGAGTGAGTAAAGATATTGAAAATAGACTTTTTTTAGACTGTTTATATATTTTAAGTCTAAGCAGATAAGCTAGTTTATTATCAGGCAAACGCAATTTCTTGATTTCAAAAACAGTTGCTGGAGTACAAGAATACTTCCAAGTAAACCAACATTACTAATGAAGCATTTGAATGGTTATTGAGTGATACATTTGTACCGTAAATAACATCCTGCAAGAGACTGAAAATACTGGATTTTTTGTACTCCACACCCCTGCTTATATTCCTGTTCTGAGGTGAGTCTCGCTATGTGTTTGTTAGGTGGAAAATGAAGTGAACAGTATACAGAGGATTGTTGACTTTACATTAGTCATCTCTTTTACTCTTACTTTCCATTAAGGTGTCCGATTGCATGTTGTGCATGGGCATCTTGGTATGCCGTAACGCCGCTATAAATAAAAGCGGTTCCCGCAGCATTGGAGTCGAGCCTAAAGTGTTTTTTAATGATTCAAAACATTGGTGGGTTGCATGGTAACTTTGCTTTGGCATGTCATGATACTTTGTTATGCCCAAAGCACCTCCTAGTTTCTACCTGGGGTTCACACCCTTCTGAGAGTCCTCCCTCCCTTTAACTTCTCTTGATTTGAAGTTTATGAGCGTATACCTGGGATATTGTTGAGTGCTAGACAACACGGTTTTATCTTTTTCTGGATTTTATTATTAATAAGAAACATAAACTAAAAGATGAAAACAAATGCAGTGATCCGACTGCTGTCACTGCTGGCGGTCTGTGTGTGCTTTGTACAAAGTAAGTCTGTACAAAATCTGTTTTTTATAACTTTTTAGAAATAGAGATATGATTTCTGTATATTTTTGTATTATTATTCTCAGTGTGTTTTCCTGTAATATGTAAATGTTGGATTTCTGCCTATGTCTGAAAATGTTTTTAAAAAAAACTTTTGTATAAATGTTTCAATAATTTTAGAAGAACACTTTCTGGATTTTTAATCATTATCTAGATTTGTTATTTCCATGTCCACACATTTCCTATTTCCTTTTTATTATAAACTCTCAGAAAAAGGTACAAAAGCTATCACTGGGGCAGTGGTACACTTTCAAAAAGTCCATATTAGTATAGGCTCATATACTGACTTCAAAGGTACATATTAAATGGTACCTTACTATCCCAGTGACAGCGTTTGTACCTTTATTTTTGACAGTCTATATATATATGACCCAGTCTGTGAACTAATTTTTGGTAATTTTCTTTTTTTTATAATATCATCCTACATAATGTAAAGAACATTCTGGGAAAATATAATCTTGATATTTTAATATTGACTGAGTATGGTCATCAATGATTAAAGGAGCTGTATGTACCACAGAGGTTGAATTGAGTACCGCAGTCTAAATTCAAAATATGGAAGACGTTTTTCATGCCCCCTTGCCAGACACATACAGAAGCGTTCAAGTTTATCTGCTCAATTTTATGTTTGCATTATTTTTTGCAAATTACAAATCCGCTCGTCAATCTGCTGCTAAATTTTCGGAGGTTGCGCCCACCGGAGGTCGCATTTATTGGCCATTGAGAGCCGCAAGGATGCTGCAACGCTATATCCCACGAGAATTCATACATATTTTATGAGTTGGCTAATACGTATTAATTCATACGACCACATTCAGAAGTTTTGGTACGATTTGCCTTGACCCCTGTGATGTTGGGGTCAGGTGCGGGGTTAGGGGCGGGGGTTCTTTGTTCTTTTTGCTCACACTTTATTTTACAGTGTCTGTCTTACAGTGTAACTATATAATTAAATACTAGTAATATAAAGTAACAACATGTACTACCTATAGGGGGTTAGGGTTGCATGTAATTATGTAAGGAATAATTGACGACGGCCATTGAATTATAAGAAAATAATGCACACCCAAGGTGCAATGCGACACGACGCGAAGCGGAGTGTGCATTATTTTCGAATAATTCAAAGGACCGGAGTCAATTATTCCTCTTATACCACGGTTACCACAAACATTGCTCTGGTGCCTATTTTTAAGACATTTGACAAGTTAGGTGTGCGAATTAGCCAACTGGTAAAATATGTATGATTTTTTGTGAGATCAGGCTGGCTAAGTTAGCGGGATACTGGTTCTCTTGCAAAAAAGCCCATTAATTTTTCCCATAGACTTTTGGATTATAGCAAAAAATATGCTCTGTGTTTAACAAAAGTTTATGACACTTTGTCCAACAATAGATTAACTCAACTTTTATCAATTTGAAAGTCAAAATTCAACTTTTTATATTTTTAGTAAACACATTTACACCTAAAAATTCATAAAATTAGTATTTATCAGCGATGCGCGGGTTGATCCGAAATGAGTGGGTGCCTGCGGTCACCCGAGGTTACCCGCAGTTACGAGTCATCCAAAAATATTTTAAATGATATTCGGGTCACGGTTGGTCAGGTCTTTTGAAATAAAGATGCAAATTAACTATTTTAAACAATTACAACTTTTAAAAAATGCGGGCATGGGAGCTGGTCGGGTCACTATATATTTTTTTTTTGTGGTCCGAGTTGTGGGCAGGTTAGTTGAAAACGTCGGTCAGGTGCGGGTTGTTTATACATTGACCTGCACATGACTGGTATTTCTGTAAAGATGAACTTGTTGGACAAAATGCTTAAAATGCAAAATGTAAGTGCTTATTTTTTTTCCAATTCCCACTAATCCAAAAGTCTAGGGTTGACTTACAAAAATACATCATCCCCGCAAAAAACATGAATTTATTATAGTTTATCATTTAGTACAGTCAAAAACCTATATCTCCTTTAAAAATGTAAAGATAAAAAAGCTTATGGCATGAATGTGACAGCCAGCAGCAGTATCTTTCTCATTCAACACATGAGTTATTTGACAAGTACAAATCACAATTAAAATTCATTATTCACATTTTTTAGCAATATATAATAGCAAAATACAGAATTAAATAAGCCAGATAAATCAGCATATTTTTCTCAGCATTCAATGCTATTGTATTTATTGTTCGATGGCCATTTTTATAAAAGGTTTTACTGGATGGATGTGTGGATATAGATCATGGGTGCATGTGAACCACATCCACAGTCAGCTCTGGCGCTGGGATTATCAAAACAAATGTTTTTTTTAGTTTTTTTTTAGAGAGATTTATTGCATTTGTACCAGCTATTATGGCAACCCCTAACTGCACAAATGATGCCGGTCTTTCTGGATTCCATAATAAACATTAACAGTCAAAACGGCACACCCGTGTCACTCTCAATATGACTACTTAGCTTTAGTGGTTTACAGGAAGTCTTACACAAAAGAGATAAAAAATGGCGCAACACACATATTTACGGCAAAAATAAGGGGGATAGGGGCTACATAACTGACAACTAATAAAATACATAAATATGAGACTTTAGCCTAGGATTTTACAAACATCACACATTCATCAAAGGCAAACTAAGCTTTAAATGTAATAAAAGATTTTGTTTCAAATTTTGTATTAGGCTACAAAAATATAATTTGTATTTTATTTGATTCTGTTTGACTAAATTCAATAATTCAATGACAAAAACACTACAGAGTTTACACTAAGACTCAACAGACAAGACTGAACCTGTGCTTTTCGTTTTTTGCCCAGTGTCTTTTACAACAAAACACCTGTACGGTAATTACAACATTCGGGGTTGGTGTAGGTGTTACCCAATCGGTTTTCCCTATGACAGGTGCGCGTGAAACAGATTGAAACCTCTATTGTTCAGTGGATTCACTTGAGAACAATGGGAGCCCATAAAAAAATGCTTTGCAAACTTTTTGTCACTTTTGTTACAGGTCAGACTCCAGAGCTCACCCCAGCTGATCTGCAAGGCAAAGTCACCACCAACTCTGTAATACTGAAACAGCCACACTGTTATTTTAATAATACATGTCCGAGCTGTGACATATGGCTGGTGCCTTCACTGAGCTCAGGTAAAACTAGACAAAACAATATTTAGAGTAAATGTGTGAATAAATAATTTAGGAATGAATAAAGGGGTCTGCTCAGTTTTCTGGAAGGGAATGAGCGCATGCACTGTCAGAAAAGAATGGTCAGTAAATGTTCCCAAGCTAACAGCAGAAGCCTACCTTTTAAAAAATATGCACTATTTAGGTACACATATGTATACTTTTGGTAAAAATATGTCCCTTTGAGATACTCTTTAGGTACTTTTTAAAAAGGTACAGTGTCCCCAGTGACAGCTACAGTGGGGACCGTATTTTGACCCTTTATTTCTGACAGTTCTGCATGTCATTGAAAATCTAAATAAAATGTTCAATTTAATACAAATCTCATATTAAATTGAAATAAATAAAATAACATAATACTTTTATTATAAACATCTTTTGTTGTAATTTATTCTAGCAACTAGCACCTTTGATGCGGACCGCACAAACAGCAACATCCTCAGTCTGTCACCGTACCCATCAGCATTCAACACTGCAGCATCCAAAAACTACTTTCTGACCAGAGTTGGACCTCTGTCGTCCTTCCCATGTAATGCATCCTCAGACGCTCTTTACTTTGTAGTTGGAGCCGATGGGAATTGTGGTACTGTCAACTGTAATGGAGCATTGCCTACTGGATCTACTGTGGGGTAAGACTTCAAGTCAAGCAGTCCATAACCTTTAATTTATTTGGTTTGAGTTACAAATAGAATGTTTACAATAACGTTTTTTATAACTGGTAGAGCATGGACAATAGAAACCTACACTCAGGGGCGTCATGCACCATTTTTTTAAGGGGGCACAGTGTGCACAGCTCACAGAAATTTGTGCATACACAGACATCAATCGAAATATTATAGAGCTTTCAGTCTTTTCCATAGCACTCATTTCAAATAATCTGAACACCCCTGCTTTCATGCAAAAACCTTCAAAATAAAAGTGTTGACTAACTTTCATATCAAATACTATTTAAATGGAATAATGATATATTGGTATCATATTTACATCTGAAACGGCATGTAATTTTAAATCCATAAACAACGAAAATGACATAAGCTATAGCCGATTGATTGATTTTAATGTTCAGTAATGATATTTTTTTTTAGATAAAATTATTAGAGAAACGCATTATTGCATCAGATTTTACCTCATATGTGAGCATGTGTGATTCCGTGCCCCCGTGAACTCTGGCGAACATTGGCGTTGTTGTACCACGATGAATCTAGAAATCTACTAATATAACGTCGAGACGGTCACATTTTAAACCATACAGTTTCTACACAGAGGAGGTTAACTGCACATTACCGTACTGGGGTTTGGAAATGTTGTGAGTGTTTCTTACACGTTTTAATTCCTCAGATAGCAAAACGCAGCAGCAACAGCAAAGAGCTCATGAGCGCGCTCAGGCCAGACGCTTATGACGTCTGCGACTGCGCTGTCTGCATCGCCTGACGCCAGAATAAAGTAATTACACGATCAAAACACTATCAAAACGGCGAAAATCTCCAAAAAGTGACAATGATGCAGCACAGAATTGAGAATATTGTGCATATTAAACAGATTAAAAGTCAAATAACAGATTAATGGACGCTTCTTTGATTCTGAGGTGCAACAATTTTGCTAAAAAATAAAAAAAAACAACTAGGGGCGCGTGCCTCCTGTTTGCATGGGATGACGCCTCTGAAATGGACAAAAAATGTTCCCAAGGTGATTGGGGCAGTCCTAATATGTGGCATTTAGGTAGCTATATGTTCATTTGTGGTACTAATTTGCACTCTTTGTCACCAATATGAGCTACTGATATGAACTTATTAGGTGCAAATGTGTACTTTGTGAAAGGGTATCGCCCCAGTGACAGCTAGAGACCGTTTTTTGACAATTATTTCTGACAGTGTAAAATATTTTTAAGTTTTTTTAATAAATAAATAGGGTGATGAATAAATTTTCCTGCAACCGTCCTGGTCAGGATTTTGTGTGCGACCTCTGGAGGTAGCATTGGTCAACCGCATTTTTTACTTAAATAATAAACAGATATGTTTTTATTACCTTAGAATGAATCATTTATATCTACAAACACCGCAGGTCCCCTTACATGGAAGTCGCCCTTATGTTTCTTTATTAAAAAAGATGAGTGACCATTGGACTGAGCCATTAGTTGCAATTCACAGTCTCACCACTAGATGCCGCTAAAACTCCCTGACTGCATCTTTAATATTATTTAATTTTTATTAATATTTATTTATAGGGTAACCAATTTTCCCGAACGCATCCTGCCAGTATTTCGGGTTAAAAACATGTAAGGTTTTTACACACCACTGAAAATATAGTTAGGCTATGTATGCCAATAGATCCTCCTATATTTTACACATTGCACCTTTAAATAAAAATAAGGACCTTGTTAAAGGATTGTATCATGTACAATTTATTTGACTATTAAAAAGCTATACGAGATTGTTTAAAGGGGACATTTCACAAGACTTTAAGATGTCAAATAAATCTTTGGTGTCCCCAGAGTACATATGTGAAGTTCTAGCTCAAAATACCTAATAGATAATTTATTATAACATGTTAAAATTGACACTTTGTAGGTGTGAGCAAAAATGTGCTGTTTTGGGGTGTATCCTAAAATGCAAATGAGCTGATCTATGCACTAAATGGCAGTGCCGTAGTTGGATAGTGCAGATTAAGGGGCGGTATTATCCCCTTCTGACATCACAAAGGGAGCCAAATTTCAATGAGCTATTTTTTCACATGCTTGCAGAGAATGGTTTACCAAAACTTAGTTACTGGGTTGATCTTTTTCAAATTTTCTAGGTTGATTCAAGCACGGGGGACCCAATTATAGCACTTAAACATATAGAAAGTCAGATTTTTGTGATATGTCCCCCTTTAACTGTCCTGTCACTGTGTTTGCCTTGCAGATTCAAGTATCTTCTTGTCAATGGAAGCAGTATTATTAATACGACAAACTGGTCCAATAGCATCACTCTTTTCACGCGTAAGAGTCTATATCAAGTCATTTAAATTAACATCAACATTGTCAGAAAAAAGGTACAAAATTGTACCTTTTCTGTCGCTGGGGTGGTACCCTCAAAGGTTCATTTTTGTACCGTTATGGGTATGCAACACACTGAAATGTTGTACCTTTTGGGGTACAATATTATACCCTAAGGACCTATTGTGTACCAGTTAAATTTTAGGGGTACAAAATAATGAACTGTACCCAACATTCTATTATGTTTAGTATACATAAAGGTACAAAACTGAACCTTACCACCCCAGCGACAGAAAATGTACAGTTCAATTTTTCTGGCAGGGTATACTGCTAAAATATATTAAAACATTTAACATCTTAATACTCTGTTATACAGCGCAAAACTATCAAAACATTAGTGTTGCTTTTGCTGGAAGATCTGCTGCCATGGTTGTGATAACTGCCATCCTATGTGGGGTTGTGGGTCTACTTTTACTCTTATTCTTCATTATGCTCTGCGTAGTCTGGTAAGTAAATCTATTTCAGTTCAGCAACTCTTTTTGTATTTATTAACATTAGTTAAAGGTGGGGTGCATGATTTTGAAAAACACTTTTTTACCGAAACACACTTGTGGCCAATCAGCAGTAAGGGGCGTGTCTACCAACCGGCATCGTTGCCTGGGTTGCGTATGTGTGGGGCGGGTCTATCAAAAGAAGGTCAGATTCTATTGGGGTAGGGGCGTGTTTTTTTAGGTGATTTCAAATATCAACATTGGCTTTCAGAGATCATGCACCCCGCCTTTAATGCATTAGTTAACAGAAACAAACAGTAGTTGCATAGCATTTATTAATTTCAGTTTCATGTTGCATTATTGCATAATTTATTTTGCATAATTTGTTTATTCGTCCTGGTCCTTGCATGGCAAAGCTAATATAATTCAATTCTGATTCCCATTCAGCTGTAGAACGAATGACTCGAAGCAAATTACAGGTAATAGCTCAATGCGTATACCCCGCTATGACACCCACAACCTACATGACCGAATGCATCCCTATGACAACCCTGCTTATGAAATGGAAAGACACACCGTACCCGGAAAGACGCACACCATACGCCCTGTCCAGAACAAGAAAAAATAATACCAAAAAATAACCCTGATACCATCGGACTGTGCCAGATGAGCCTACAAACACCATCACAGCAGAATCCTGGGCCACATATTACTATGCAGTATTTAGTATGTCTAATGGCAAAACAGAGGATGGCACTTCTATAGGCTGGTCTAGATTATAATTATATTATTCAATATCATTACACTCTTTAAAATAAAGGTTCATAACAATAACACAGAACAACAATTTTCCCCAAGTAACATTTCAGTCTAAGGTTCCTATATAAGAACAATTTAAACATGTTTTTTTTTCAATTTTCCAATATCAAGAACCTTTTCTGCAACAGAAGGTTCTGTGCATGTTAAAGGTGCTTTATGGTACCCAACAATGAACCTTTTAGGAAACCTTTTTTTAAAGGTGTAGTTTGAGGATAAGATAAAGAAAAGTGGCACATAATATTGTGTTTGTATGTTACTTTGCTGTCTGTCCATCAAAAGCTTTTCAAAAGACACTCAGATGACTTCAGATCTGTGTCCTCTGAAATGTTTCCTGTACACTGTTAAAAATAAAGGTGCAACAAATGGTTCCTCACATTGATGCCATAGGGTCTTCAAACTTTTTTGTCAGCTGACCCCCCCCTTGACCTGAATTATTCATTTAAAGTACCCCCTGAGATTTTAAGTAAATATTTTAATTTAGTTTCACTTCATATTTATTGTTACCTGTCAATAGATCGGGTTTATTAGTGCTTAGATTATTATTTATTTACATTTTATGATTTAATTGTAATTGTTTCATTTTTCGAATTCAATTACCGAATCGCGAACCCCATTTTGCACATTCTGCCATTTAGGAACCATTTTTGGTTCCATAAAAAAAGTTTCAGTCAAACATTAATAAAAAAATCATTTTCAAACATATTTATAGTCTAAATAAGCAAGAACAAAGAACCTTTGCTGAAACAAAAAAGTTTTTTTTAAGGAACCGAAAATGTTTTTCTCTTGCATCGTGTAGCATCTTTGTTTTTAATAATGTATGTGGTAGATTTGTAATCACAATCTATTTAATGTATCTGTAAAAATTTTATATTTACTTCAATATCTTGTAGAATCAAGAGTATGTTTAAAATGTCCATGCAATTATATTGAGTGCATTCACTAGATGGCGCTGTTTAATAGCCCAGTTTACTGTAATACAATGTGTAAATTATGTATGGATTTATGTTATAGTAAGATTATTTTAAACATAATCAACATCATTTATGGCCCAGGATGTTTTTATTACAAACTCGGAACAAAAACAAATGTCAAGGTGTTTTTAGATTTTCATTGTTTTCTTCTGCTGTCTAAAGTTTGATGACTTTGAACAAATACTTATATATATCTGTATAGTAGTTATCATCCAAGATCATGTCTGTGACATCGAGGGCAATTGTAAAACTAGTTTTCCGTTAAATTATGTTTTTTCCGTTAAAGACTGTTCTTGATATCAGCTTTAATAAAATGGTGATACTTGTTTCTAATTTCAAAGACTTATAATGCAGTTTTCGGAAAGACAATAAACATATTTAACATTATCACAAACATAGTTGTTAACATCTATACACCATAGGCTAGAGGATAAACACAGTGGTTCTCAAACTGTGGGGCGGAGCCCCCAAGGGGGCCGAGAGATGGTGCCAGGGGGGGCCCTAGTTTTGTGACATTTTATAAATGCATTAATTCATTCTGTGTAATTAAACTTAAAAAATAAGGCTGCTAACCAAAAGTACAAATACACCACTTTGTATAATTTATTATGTTTTTTTATTACAATGTTAAGTTTTAGAACTATGTTTTTTGTCATAAATTTTTTTAAGGGGTGGGCTGCGAAGGTATGCGCCGTACACAAGTAGTGGGGCTGCACGCTGGCAAAGTTTGAGAACCACTGATGTAAAATACAGTAAAGGTTACAATCACCTTTACCACCATTGGTGTTTTTTTTTAATAAAGTGAAGTGAAAGTGACGTACTTGCCACCCATACTTGCATACATTTAACCCATTCAGTGAGTAGTGAACACACACAGCTATCATCATTTTTTTTATCTTGATTAAGTCTTTCTACAATGTACTAGTGAGGGTGCAGGGTGTTTCCCCTGGCCTGAGACATAGGCCTACTAGATAAAGTGCCAGCATTCCCCATGACCCTGAATAGGATAGGTGGAGTATTTGTAAATACTTGAATGGTTTTTGCTATTGAACTGACCTTGCTTGGAAGTAGCCCTAACCTGTTCAAGTAACCAGGTTAAATGTTATACATGCACTTGTGTGGTGTTATATATCCAAATAAATAAAAGTATAAATATATATCGGAATGACTTGGTGCTGTGGAGTATAATGAATATACTGAAGCTTTAAAAACAAGAAGTATTTATTTCTGTGCTGTCTTTATACAAAATAAAACTCTAAATGTAACTTATATCCCCTCCCACTCACTTCATATTTAAAAGAGGGAATGCAGAAGTAAAGTCAGAAAATACTTTGATTTGAGTCACAAGAAGCCCACAGAGTTTGTCCCATCCTCTGGTCACTTCCGTAAAGGTGCGGGCTTTCTCGCCTGTATTACTGGATCAGTGAGTCACCCTGTGCCCACACACACATACATGGACACAGTTCCTGCTGCATGTGAAATGCTCATATTTATGTAAAGACAAGAAAAACCTTATAGGCACCTGTACAACATTGGTTAAGGAGGCTGTTGAATCAAGGACCACCTACAGTATTCAGCCTCTACTTGCGTTGGTCATTTTCATCCGTCTGTGGTTTGACAGTAACTTACTTTCCTCTCGAGGGTCTCAATCTTTGACTGACTGTTCTGCCCACACTGACAGCACTTCGCATGCATTAGAATCCGTCAGTGCATTCTGAGCTGACATTACGTGAGAGTCGACACTTTGATTTACATCAAAGACCACAATCAAAGAGGCTTTTTTCTCTTTTTTCACCTTGTTTATTCCCCTGCATGCATTCTCAGAGGCTGCCAACCTTCAAAACACCTGCGACTGCATGCTTTGGAAAGGTATTTTAATTCACACAGTCACAGTTTTGACTACATTCCTGTTTAGTCGGATAACCTTCAGTTGTTGATGGTAGTCAGGGGTTATTTGGTTGGAGAATAGCACGGTAAGTCTTCTGTTAAAATAAAAGGCACCATAAATAACACTTATAGTACAACATATTCCTCATCTGGATCCCAAACACTATCAGTCAAAAGTTTACAGTCAATAAGAAACACAAAAAAAGTTGTCATTGGAGTGGTAGCAGTGTTTGAATTGAAGGAGGGCTGGGGTGGTCCCGGACCTCCTAAAAGCATTGAGGGACCCCCATAAAGCATAAGTCCCCTGATTTTTATTAAAATGCAACATACATTTTAAATTCTTATTCTGCACTGGCACAAAGCGATACTGTGCATTATTCTTCCCAAATTCCCAATAAATAATCCAAAAGATTTCAGTCTAAAACAAGGTAAACTCTTAAGTGAACTCGAGAAGTCACTGGTTAGGGGCTTTTAAAAAAAAATCTTCTCAAACTATTATTTTACAATAATTTGAGGGGTAAAAATTGTTAGGATTTGAGTAAAGGGTCATTTAGCGTTTCTTCGTTAAAAATGCCCTATACTGGAATATCCAGCTACGACCAGCATTAGCTGGTAGCTGGTTTTAGCTGGTCCTACCAGCCTGGCAAAGCTGGTCAAGCTGGTGGGTCAGCTGGTTTTCCAAGTCCAGCAAGACCAGCTTAAAAGGTGACCAAACACAGCTAGACCATGCTTGCTACACCAGCAATACCAGCTAAAACCAAGCTGGGAGACCAGCTCACAAGCTTACTGTATGCTGGTCTTAGCTGGATTTTTTATTTAAAGTGTTGATCCAGTACCAATAAAAAAGTTGATCCAGGATCATCTTACTTTGTAAATGGGACCCTAATGACATGGGTGGGGGCTTACCTAGGGGACCCCCATAATCACTGAGTGTAAGTAAACCTTAGTACACCTTTGGGTGCTGCATATTGGTACCTCAAAATACATATCTGTATCTAAATTGTCCATATAAGGAGGTTATAAGGTACTGACCAGCTTTTGTACCTTTTTCTCTGTGTACTGAGATGAGAAAAGCTTTGAATACATTATATCTACCACTTGCGTATTGGTAGGTTTTGGGTTATTTGTGGATTTAGTGTAACTATATGCTGACACTTTAAATGGGCTACAATGTACTAACACATACTGTAAAAAAGTTAAATTGTATACGTTTTTCTTAAGCATGGTGTAGCTTATTTAAAACACATGAAGTTGGACTAAGCTTTTAACGAGCGTAATAACGATCAAAATGTCCAAACAAAATTCCCTGTGTGACAACTAGCCACCCTCTTAGTACGATTCCATTCACACCCACACCACGTTGGGTCTTTATTTACCGGTCATGCCACGTCTGCATTCGACACGAAACGCTGCCCATTAATTAAAGTGTCGTCGGTTGTAACGGCGGCGTTAACGTGTTTGGTCGCGTCGCGTCGCTCGTCAGTCATTCATTCTTCAAGTGGGCGATCCAGTCAGTCACTCCCACCGCTTGACCGGAGTCGTTTCCTCTCATAGGTGTTTTATATGAGAAGCTGCGTAGTGTTTGCGTTGAATGTTATTTATAAAATGCTTGTATTATTTTCGCGCGTATTTTGAAGGAATAAGAAGTGCGAGTGTCTGTTGACAGACAGTGAGTGAACGACAGCATGTCTAAACGCAGCACGCTGTACATCAGGATCGTGGAAGGGAAAAATCTGCCAGTCAAGGACATGTAAGTGATTTTATTCCCTTATGGTTTGACATACGTTACGTAAAGCGATTCAAGCTCACTTAAATATAAATAAAGAAACTGAAAGTAATTTGTAGGAATAAAAATGAGGTGTGGTGCCATAAAATAAACATGTTGAGGTTACCTTTTAGTCAAAGAGTCGTATGTATACATATTTCTACAAAGAAACACACAGTAGTCTACACTCACAGTACAAAATTTTAAAGGACCTTTTAATAGCCTTAATTCTTACGTGATTTGTCGAATACTTAGCCTACTGTTTCAGAGGGATATATGTATATAAAAAGAATGTACACGTTTATAGAGTATATATGTATATATGTGTTGACATAGTGGCAGAAAGTTCTGTTTATGATTATTAAAATGAATCATAAAAATAATACTTTTAATAAATGAATCATTTATTTGTTAATTAATCAGGTAATTCATGCATTCACCGTGCCATAATTTTTATTTCCTTGTACACAAGTCAAGTATTTTAGTTATTTCCTACATTGCTCATTATTTTCATACATATTTTTGGTCCATTAAACAACTAGTCTTTAAATACTGTGTACTTACATAACACAAAGCATGTAATACATTGTGTACGTATATGTGGTCCATGGTAGGGACAGATTCAAGAGTAGATACATTAAAGGGACAAGCTTACTTCACCCCAAAATAAAAATATTGTCATTATTTACTCAACCCCATGTTGTTTTAAACCTGTATGACTTTCTTTATTTTGTTGGACACAAAAGTTGATATTTTGATCATAGGGGGGAGAGGAGCACAACCTAATGCTTTTTGGTTTTGGCTCAATCATTCAAAAAAATGTTTGCGTTTGATTAATTATATTTTTACACAAGCAACACACACATCTCTGCTACAAATAAACATTAGAAGTTTTTTCTTTTACTTACCATTCTTACACCAAACGTGACAGAAGTGCAAATGTTACAACTTACCCCATTTAAGTTGGGGTAATTTAATTGTAACAGGCAGGGGGTTAGTTGTAACACTGGCTAAAAGTTAAGTTTGCAGGCAATTATTTCAATACTATTTTGTCTAAATACTTGAAGTGGATATTGTTTATATATCTGTCTATAATAGACAGGTATCCACACTGTATTCATTCATCCAGCCCTTTTCTAACAATAGTTCAATTATAAATTAATACAAATGTCTAAATATGTGAGAAAAAGCAGCACAATTACGACAATTTTTTTAATATGTGACCCAGTCTGTAATAACATACTACAGTTTCAAAAATCAAATTCTGAGATAATGAACATCAAAATCTGATTTTAGCAATTCATTTCATTATGATTTCAATCTTTAATGTGACCTTATTCAATCAATATTAAAGATATGAACAAAAATACATTTGACACACGATTTTTGATAAGACAGACACATTTATTTTGTTGGCAGCCAGCAATCATTCATGTGTAGCCCATTAAAAACAACGACAAGAATTACGCGAACATTAGCGTTTTTCATATCGTAAGTTCTGAGGG
This sequence comes from Paramisgurnus dabryanus, assembly GCF_030506205.2. Taxonomy (NCBI): domain Eukaryota; kingdom Metazoa; phylum Chordata; class Actinopteri; order Cypriniformes; family Cobitidae; genus Paramisgurnus; species Paramisgurnus dabryanus. The sequence goes on along the minus strand of NC_133341.1, from coordinate 42,825,124 downwards.
GTTAGTTGTGACACAGCGTTACAATTAACCTCGCTGGGTCAAAATATTTTCAAGCGCACCAAAAAAGTTGCTAAGAGCTGCAAAAAAAAACAATGCTATGTTTTAGTCAACAAGACACTGATTGATATGACATAGCATTGGATTTGGTATCTTACACACCCAACTTAGAAACCGAAAAGAACATATGATGAAAAAATTGACTTGCATGCCACCAAAACACTCGTTCATCAATAACTCTTTGGAAAACATTATACATTTCCAATAATTTGCGGGAGATCGAGTGAAAAAAATACTTGAAAAACAAATCGTTCAACCTTGTGCAACAATGTAAACAGTCCGTGTTACAACTAACCCCACGCACCCCAAGATGGTAAGCACAGAAGTGACGTACCCATTGTGGTACTAAGTCAAGGGGTAACTGTGTTGTTACCATCATTTATCAAAATATCTCTTTTTTTGTTCAACAACTCATACAGGTTTTGAACAACATGAGGGTGAGTAAGTGATGACAGAATTTTTATTTTTTGGTGAAATATACCTTTAAATGTTCAATATAATTTCAATTGAACAACACATATGTACACATTTATTACATTTGTAAGTAGCTAAACACACTTGATATAAAGTGGGATCAGATTTTAAGTGCCATTTATGTCTGCTATGTGTAATAGAGATATTGATTAACCATTATTAAAGTAGCTCTTACCAAAGTGCTTTTAGAAAGCATCAATTTTGATCCTTCTTTTTGTAAATGGCACCAATCTATCTGAAATAACACAAAGCACTGCATTGCTTAGTTTGTTGTTTACTTTTTGCTGAAATCGCAAACTTTTAAGATTTTACCTCAACAGTTCTTCTGTTTCTATTTGACCAAAGGACGATTCTCCAACATTCTGTCTGCCTGGAAGTAATTGTGTAATATGATACACATTAACATTTCAGGACATATTAATGCAGGGGGAATTTGATTCACGTGCTGTTCTCTTTGTGAGATACCAAAATCACTTCCCTGTACTATTAATTTAAATGACTCAAACCAGCAATTTTTTTGCATCGGTGAGTTGATGGTCAGTGTGTTTACATCATGAACCCACAAGGCAGATTTTGAGTGAATTGTTTGCATTGACAGTGTAGTGCGTGAGATTGCCAAACAGCAAACAGTGACAGATTGTAGACATTGACCCTAGTTGAGTATTTGAGAAGAATAGCTGCCTGTTTGGCTTTGCTCAATTTTTCTTTAATTATTGCAAGGCACTGGCTAGTCAAGAAAATCTGAGTCTCTGTTTTGGCAGTAAGTACCTAATCACTTTATCAACAAGTACACAACTAAATAAAGGTTCTTTGTCAGGCTTTATGGTTCCTTAAATGGATAGCTCAGCCTAAAATAAAAAATACACCATGATTTACTCACACTCAAGCCATCTGAGCTGTATATGGGTGATTCTCATGAAATCCAGATTTAGAAGGTGTCCAGCATTAGAATTTTTTAAAAGCCAATTTTTTTGCACATATAAGATTAAGGTCTGAACTTACTATAACCATTATTTTTAGAGGATTTGAAAAATATTTCCTATAGAATTATTTACATTTTTTAGATGATCATTATCAAAAATTATCATTACCGCAACATGATATTAAATATATGCATTTACAAACTCATGTTTCGGTAATGAGAACTAAAAAGTTGTCTAGGTACTATGACAAACAACATTTTTACTTTTATCTGGAGAGAAAAAATAAGAACTGCTTAACTGGTAGCCATCTTGAGTGTCACAGTCAATTATGCCCCTTCCAACAATTAAAAAAAAAAAGTTAGTTCCTTGAGGGCTTAAACAATGATTGAAAATTGTTGCGGAGGATGATAAAACTGGTCTTGGACACATTTATATTCAACCCTGTATCACGAAATTATGTACCTATAGTCACGTAAATTTGTGAGTCTTAAGAGTGACACTGACACGGTTTTCCACCTTTTTGCGTGAACATGTCACACATTTTTGTTTACGTGTCACTGTCACGTATTTGTAGTGACAGAATTTTCCCACCGGTTAATCGGCGCGTCATAAATCGTCGGCTTAGAAATGTGCATGCAGAAGTGCACATTTTACTTTTACTTTTGAATTACGCAACTGTTTAAATGCAGTGCTTGCGTACGCTGCGTTAAATCGCGCATGAATTTGCGTGCAATGCGAGCAGAGCAACCGGCTACTTCTCCATAAAGCGCTGCTTGACTGATGGGTTTATTATTTTTCTTGATGAAAAACACAACAACAAAACGATCTCGCTTATATTCAACATCATCCCAGCTAGCATGTATAAGCGGCCCGAGCTCGGCTGCCCTGCGGCACCTGCGGCTCAGACTCGGCATCGGCGTGTGTTAACCGGGCCAATTGTGCCCCGCAGCTCGATCTGGCACATGCATTTTTGTTACGGCTGTAAGCTCTGGGTCGATTCATGTTCACCGTAAGTAACCCAGCTCTGGCTGTATGATCTGGACCACTTCTGGAAATTACTCAGCTTATGTTAAATCAAGGATGGTTTTAATGGAGGCCAAAGATGTAGGTGACTTTTTTCTTCAACACAAATGTGGATTTGTAACTCCAACCGTTTTAGTCCAAACCGAAGTGTATTTATATAATTTTTTACCCCGAATACAACGCCTTCTTCTTCTTTTGAGTTTTAATGGTGGGTTGCGAAGCAAGTTCATAGTTCCATACTGCCACCTGCTGTATCGGGTGTACGGCTTGAGGGCTATACAGGGCCGCCGAAACATTAGGTAGCGGTATGCAACTATGAACTTGCTTCGCAACCCGTCATTAAAACTCAAAAGAAGAAGGCGGCGTTGTATTCGGGGTAAAAAATCAAAATAAGAAGGTGCTGTGCACGGGCTCATTTGTATAGGCATACTATACTGTGTTTGAGGTAAAAAATATATAAATACTGTTCGGTTTCTCGCTCAAAACGATCGTTTCATTTCGGAGGACATCAATGTGTCGTTACGAGCAGCAGGGTTTAATTTGGATTTGTCTGTGCATGTTTTTTTACTGTCTGAGAGTTTCAAACAGAATGATGTTTCTTGAAAATCTAAGGTAGCAGAAAGTTTTCTGTGATGGTTGGGGTTTGGGTTAGTGGAAGGGGAATGTACAGTTTGTACGGTATAAAATGCATTACGTCTATGGAATGTCCCCACAAAACGTGTGTGTGTGTGTGTGTCAGAATGTGTGTTCAAGTGAATAAAAAATGCATTAAACATGAAACTCGTCTTCCTTGTGCTGTTTTAATTTTAGTTTATGTTGCATTACAGTTGCTTAGCAATTTTAGTATTAACCAAACAATAAAATCAATAAGGTTTATACAAGCCTAAATAAGGAACGTGATTGGAGGGGAGCTTTCGTCCTCTCACTCGGGGTTCTGCAATCGGGCCACGTTACAAACGAGTGCTCTGCCGTGTGTTCGGGCCACGGTATAACCGAGTGCTCGGGCCGCGTTAAAACCGAGTGCTCGGGACGCGTTATAACCGAGTGCTCGGACGTGTGTTCGGGCCACGTTATAACCGAGTGCTCGGGCCGCGTTAAAACCGAGTGCTCGGGCCGCGTTAAAACCGAGTGCTCGGGCCGCGTTAAAACCGAGTGCTCGGCCGTGTGTTCGGGCCGCGTTAAAACCGAGCGCTCGCAGAGCAATCGGACCTAGATTCATGCCGAGGATCGGCCGACTGTTCCAGCCTTAATCGTTCCGCTTTCGGCCCGCACAATTTTTGCTAGCTGGGATATATGTATATTATAACAAAAACGAGTAAGAACGCAGCTTCTGCCATCGTCTGGTCGGTCAGCTTGTCTCGCACACTGACAGAAATAAATGAAACCTGACACCGGCTGCTCTGTGACGTGACGCGCGTTGAGCTTCGCTGAATTCAGGCAGCAGACACATTCAGTTGTTAGTGTGTATGCTCTCTAACGAAACTAAATGATTTACTTAGACAAAAAATCAAAACGACCGTGAAAGACGGTGTCGCGGTGGGCAAGTGATCTAACCGGTGAGAGGCTGAAGCACCGGCAATCACCGTTTCACCGACTATCGCGGCAAGCCTGTTTGCGTTAGGATTTCAGTTAAAGTGTTGGTTTACACCTTTTTTTCATGATTTTTTTATATTTTATGATTTTTAAACCATTGTCGCATTAGGGTTAGAGTTGGGTTTGGGTAAGGATGTCATTTTACGTAAATCTAACCCTAAACCGAAGTGTCAATGGTAAGAAAATAGGACAAAACAGTTGAGTAACAAATACATGACACGTAAATGGTAAGAAAATAGGACAAAACAGTTGAGTAACAAATACATGACACGTAAACAGAATTATGCGTGACATGTTCACACAAAAAGGCGGAAAACCGTGTCAGTGTCACTCTTAAGACTCACACATTTACGTGACTATAGATACGTAATTTAGTGATACTGGGTTGTTATATTCCTTATTATTGTCTCTACATTTACCAATGATCACCAAATGTTTCTTTACTGTAAATGTTTATAGTATAACATGCACTGAAGCTTTTTTTCAAGTTTTTTTTATAAATATTTCAATGTCAAAGAACCCAAATCCAGTCATGGACATGTTGCGGTAATGAAAATGTTCCCCTTAAATGTGGAAAAAACAATGATGTCTTTGCATGATGTCTTTTGAAATCATGTGCAAAATATTATATGAAGAGATGTTTGTAACTGTATGCTTCTTATTTTGATTCTCTTACTTTGCATTTACTTTTTTATCAAAATGTTTTATGACACCTCATAAGACGAGACGAGAATCACCCATATCATCTTTCAGACGAACATAGACAGGGGGGTTATATTAGAAAATGTCCTGGCTGTTCCAAGCTTTAAAATGGCAACAATGGTGCTACTGATTTTGAAGCCCAAAAAAATCCATCCATCCTTCACAGAAGTAATCCAAACGGCTCCAGGGGGTTAATAAAGTACTTCTGTAGCCCGAGTATATACTGTTTTGTTACGTGTAAGCAAACGTACGTGCACGGTTGAACACAAAGCATAGTTTATTAGTCGACAGACTAGTCGACAGACGTTTGTTGGATGCACGACAAAATCTTCTAGGCTACGTACTACATTCTTCTTTGTGTGCGATCGACGCATACAATATATGTGGGGTTTCAAAAATCTGGTAGTGCAGGTACAGTACACGCGCACTCTTCTGATGATGAAAATTGCATTACACGCACTGTACACGGACCCTCACATTTGCATAAAAATGGACCATAATATGGCCTTAAGGGCAATCAATGAAATTTTGTGAAAAAAATATCCATATTTAAAACTTAATAAACTATAATATACATCTAGTAACGTCTCCGGAGCACCGTGGACAGATGGCGACTGGCACCGGTGATGTGTGTACACTGCTAGAAAATAATGTGTTGAGTTTTAAAGACATGGCTTGTGGCGGTTCTCGCCCGATGTGCAACTTCCTTATGTTTGGCACCAGCTGCGATGTGGAAAAGGTTAGGATGTGTTACATAACTTTTCTTAGTTACTAAAGTTACAGAGTTTTCCCTATTGGACAAATAACTTTTTTGACTAAACAACCTCATAAGCAACACCCTAGCAACCACCCAGAGTGGAAAGGCGTTTACTTTGAAATCAAAATGTATATCGTTTTTGTTTGAGAGACCAGTTCAACTTTTAAGTCTTGCAACATCAGAATTTCTATTGACCTCCACTGATTTTTGTTTAAAGGTGCCGAATGTCCATTACATGTCCAATTACAACCATAGGATTTGCCTTTAGAATAAAATGGCTTTTTTACCTTAGTTAAAAGGGTCATGAATAATAAAGTTAAACTCTGTTCTGATTGGCTGTTTCAGAGAGCAGTTCATTTCAGTAGCTCTGTGTGTGTGTAAACAGACCTTGGGCTCTATCTTGCACCCAGCGCAATTGACTTTGTCAGTGACGCATGTATCATTCGTATTTTGCACCGGCGCACAGCGGGGTTTTTACCTCCACAGACGCACGTCGGCAAACTAGGGAATGAACTTGCGCTCCCTGGGCGGTTCAGCGCATAAAAGGAGGCGTGTTGCGGCGTAAACCATCCCTGATGCTATTTTGCAGTTTCAAAAAACAATTGCGCCACTGACCAGAAAAAACTAGTCTAAAGTCAGTGGTGCGTTGCGCGTTGTTCATTATGCTATTTTAAGGGCACATGCTTGACCATAATGTATAGCGTGCACAACGCGCACACACTTTGCTTATCTAATCTACACAGATGCAACAGTTATTTTTGCAAATCATAAATTGTTACAATAAAAAATATTAACACATGAGATAAGGGAAATCATGGTGGTGAGCATTGTGGTGATAGTTTTTAATTATTGTGTGGCTGCGTTAAAAAATTATCATGCAAATAACAATTAAAATATTTTCATAAGTTTGTTGTGTGGCTGTATTACGTTTATTTTATGTAAATAATAATTAAAATGTTTTCATAAGAAACCTTAACTCTTTCACCGCCAGCGTTTTTTAAAAAAGTTGCCAGCCAGCGCCAGCGTTTTTCATGATTTTCACCAAAGTTTAATGCCTTCCAGAAAATGTTCTTCTTCAAATATATAAACAATATGTTGAAAGAACAGACCCTTTGCTTTCAAACAAAAAAAACCGTTTCATCCTACCTTCAGTGGTTCTTTTGTAATCAGCTTTTGAATATGGGTAGGTTTCTGCAAAAACAACACATTTTGAGCAAAAAGCAGAGATAATTAAATTTTTGTGACGGACTTTTCACAGAGATCCCATTCAGAGCGATCTTTAAAACAGACACGGACATGCAGCCACTTGCCATAGGGCAATACTTCCGGGTTTAAAAAGTTGCGGAAGGATAATAGCGGTATTGCGGAAAGACGGAAAATCTCGTCATTGGCGGGGAAGCGTTTTCTCTTAATTGACGAGATATCTCGTCAATGGCGGTGAAAGAGTTAATGTATATGAACTTGATTTGTAGGTTTACTTTGGGGTTGGACCTTACTTGCGTTTCTTGGGTCCGATTTCAAAGCCCCCAAACCCTTTCAGCGGTGAGGGTGGACGCAGCGATGTCCTCTGCTGGTGTCAGGTGCTGTGTAGAGGCAGATCCACCTCCCGTTACACGGCGTGCCCGATTTATGCTGGCAAGCCTGACATCATTGTAGCGCTTGGCGCAACGATGGGGATGCCAGCTGATGAGACAATTGTGGCTTTCCTCTCACGCCGGTTTAACCTACGCTGATTTGGGCGGGTTTCTCCTATCCCCATACAAAACAACTTCTCTGTCTTTGACTGCTCTTACAAGAACGTGGGTCTCCTCGGCTGTGAACCGCTCCTGGCGTGCGCCTGGTAAATCCATCATAATAATAGCAACCCGCCATGGAACTTGCGCCCTTGCGTTTAAAGGGAATGTTGGATAGTGTTCTGATTGGTTTATTTGACGTTACGCCCAAACCACACCTATGAATAATGAACCTACTTCAGACCAACCCCTTATTGATTTGCGCCCGGCGCAAGAGTTATTTCTCCCGCCGGGAAATAGCAACAGCGCCCAAGATCCGCCCACAAACTCACTTGCGCTTTGCGCTTCGCACTTGCGTTTTAGATCGTTAAAATAGGTCCCCTTATGTATGAGTCTGTATCAGACGAAGATACAGAATTTGAGCGCTAATCAATTGTTTGGAGGTTGTTAATGGATGTTGAGGTGTAAGTTTGTGTTTTTTTTTAGTATTGACCTGCAAAACGTAATTGTAACGTCAATAGTAGAACTTAACTATTGTTAAGCTTGAACGTTAGCATACAGCATTAACTAGCATATAGCGCTATTGTAAAACATTGTAATTAATTTAATGTGTAATTTCTTGGTTGGGTGTACATCTCTACTGTAACATCACAGCCAGTTTTATGTTGAGATTGGCCTATTATCCAGCAGTCTTTTGCATGCACAAGGTTTACGTAAAACAATCGTGTTTGTGGCTCACGATATATCATTACCATGTACAGAACTCTTATTATTAATTTATGCCTACGTAAATACAGTTTTACATTATATGGCACCTTCAAACTTTATCACTGAATAGCATGCAACCGACATGATTATTAACTGTGTGTGCTTCAACAAAAGATGACAGAAAAACCAGTATCACAAAACCATGAAACAACTAAACAAGACGTAGAGCAGACAGATCATGTGGCTCACAGCTTGTTTGAGAAGTACCATGTCAAAGCCGGGCCTGGATTCTGTCAAGATGCGTTTATGTACTCGTGACTGGATTTTAACACAGTAGAAGAAGAGAAAGCAAAGAAAACGAGAGAGGAATCTGTCATGCTCTTCCCTCTTTTGTCATCATCTCCATCCTATTTTTGCAGGTGGCTGGGGGTTTATAGTACGTGGTTCAACTGCCAAGCTACAATGCTGTCTGATGTAGCACCTGATTCTGACAGCCACAGGTTTCCCCATTACACTGATAACAAAAAGCGAAGATGAATCACCGCACGGTGCACTCATTCCCCCCTGCACACACACAAATACTCGCACACCATAGCTAAGTTGCCAAGTGCAGTCATTACCTCCAAATCCACGGAGGAATTTCAATATCTTCATTGTGACGGAGTCTCCTATAGACATGCGTTCTGTCAATTCACAGACTTAAAAAAAAAATGTAAACACCCAACATATTACACATGCAGACACAAACACGCATGCAAAAGATGTATTCATTAGACAAAAATCAGACCAGGTGATTTTATTTTTAAGGTCTTGTGACTCCATAATAAAATCCATAGGGAACACTAAAAAATGTTGTGTAGTTTAAACCGATTGTTGAGTCAGATATAAACATTTTCTGGGTTAATTCAACCCAACGTCTGGGTTTGTCCCTTTTGGATTGATATAGCATTTTTTAGCTGATCATATGTAGATTGTTTTTGCAGTCTTGGCGTATAAAGGCTTTGAAAAAACAGTTTCATGCAAATGCATTGGTGAAATGTGGGTCAGGTCAAGATCTGCCGTGAATCAACTATCCACAATGATGGTCTGTCATCCTGTTGCTAAAAAGTCTAAACCTGCCTGTGCACAGAATGACAGGGCATCATCCAATCACAATGAAGCAGATTGTGGATTGTCAGCCTGATCTCACGAGAATTCGTACATATTTTATGAGTTGGCTAATTCGTATGTATTAATAGGAAGTTAATCGTACAAAAACGTACGATTATCATGAAAAAAAACAATAACGAAACCTAACCCCGCTCTTAACCTCAACGTCATGACAGGAGTCAAGGCAAATCAAACAAAAATCTACGAATGTGGTTGTATGAATTAATACAAATAGCCAACTCGTTAAATATGTACGAATTCTCGTGAAATAGCATTGGGATTGTTGTACGGTGTTACTTAAATTAAGACATTGCAGTAAAAGTTGTTTGCAAGAAACTATTATATTGTTATGGCGTGTAACATCTTGTAAAACAGGACAATGAGTACCAAATTGTTAAAATAAATAAAAACATAATCAAAGAGCGCAGATTGTTTCTTTTTCATCTACTACAGTGGCCATTTTCAAATTGTTAAACAAATTAAAAAAATTGTTAAAATAAATTAATAATTAACTCATTCTCTTCAAAAATTTTTTAGCAAAATGCTAAAATAATTGAATTTTTGTGAAAAATGTTGATAGAGATTAGATTCAAAACGATTATCAATATACAAAAATGTAAGAGTTTATAATTATTAGTAAATAATTTTTTGTTTTTTTATAAATTGGGTAAGTCGATCTAGTGGATAATCGCGGTATTGCAGATAAACATAAAACCTTATCAGAAACACGTTTTTTATGCACATTTTTTCTCTTAACTGTCAAGATAACTTGTCAATGGCGGGGAAGGAGTTAACTAATCTACCAAATGCATCTGTCAAATAAAAGGTAGGAATTTAGGACTTATATAAAATTATGAATTATGACCCTCCTGAAAAAAAACAGCATAGACCAGCATAATTTCCATGCTGGTTTGTTGCTGGTTTAGCTGGTGGGCACCAGTATACCAGCATCAAAACACAACATATACTGGTCTTGCTGGTATGACCAGCATGGGATGCTGGTGCTGGTTTGGTGCTGGTTTAGCTGGTGCAAGTGCTGGTGCTGGTTTAGCTGGAGGTCATCGGAAAACCAGCACCAAAACACAACATATACTGGTCTTTCAGCAGGGCGATTTATTTATATAAAAAAATGTGCTAGCACACGGACTAACACAAGACTTTTCTATTCTGGCCTGTAAATGATGCGAATTATTGCTGCCCTGACAGTCTTGCAAACTAATAATTTGCATGAGAAATAATTTGTCCATGCTTGAGTATGGTTTGGAATCTTCACAGAGACGCACAGGTGTGCGCAAGATGACGCAGTCCACATCGCGCGTCCGGACAGACCTTCGCTGACCATAAACATCTCTCTTTTTGCACAAACAGAGACAGGATATAAGCAAAACTTTTTGAAATGCGTCCTGCTATAGAAATCTTTTTAGATTTAACCCTTTAAACTCTGCGGACCTGCCGGTGGGTCCAAAACTGCATCATAATATTTCTTTTTAAATTATTTAAAAAGTTGTGCAAAACAAAGTTTTATGCAAAAAATAAGATAATTTTTTATCAATTTACTCCAAAGTATGTGGATAGGGGACTCTTTTAAATTCAGGCAACTCAATTTCACAAAAATGCTAATTATACTGGAATTGGTATATTTCTATGTCATTAGAACTAATGATTCAAGTAACCTATCATTTGTGATTATAACATTTTTAATATTGCGTGACAGTAAAATGTAATAACCCTATGTCTCATTTCTCTTGCAGAACTGGAAGCAGTGACCCATACTGCATTGTGAAAATTGATAATGAAGCCATAATTCGGTATGTATGGTTTAATATGACATTTAATTTTAAACAGTGTTTTGAGCCCTGTTGCTACGCAGCATATAATACGTTCATTATCATAAATTGAACAGGATCAAAATGAGATTTTCCACAAAGCCGAGCTAATTTAATTTGTGAGCACATAATTGAAATCCTGCCTTTGACGCGGATTAATGTGTGGTGGTAGCAAAGTTTGTGTGTTTCTGCACTAAAGATAAGACAAAATAAACTTTACAAATATGTCCTGTGGACCTATAGGTGAAAAAAGTGGGGATATGATTGATTTCAAGTATGTAAGGGGCCTTTGAGTATGCATTATGCAATATAGTGTTTGCATACATTTAAAGCATTACTACAAATCATATCATCATTACTAAATGAGTCTGGCATATGAAGATGCCAGTGTGAGGTGTCACCAGAATTTTGTCTGAACATTAATTTTTTATTTATTACATCACCATCTGCTGTGACTCACTGTATATCACAGTGCATATAAAATAAATAGATTTTTAACAAATAGAAAGCTTTACCAATTAAATCATTGATCGTCTACAGTGAGTCAATACTGGGTTCTTTTGTCAGACTGCCAAATCTACTGGTAGATAAAAGTTAAATATGGATTGTAGTCAGATGTTTGTTTCATGAGTTATTCATTACCGTAATAAAATGTCTTCAGATGCAACGGTGGAAACAATCCAATACACTGCAGTTAGACATTGCCCTACATTAACAAACAAACAATCTTTGCTTCAAATTTCTGATTAGATATTGAAGGATAGATATTGGTGAAAAACTGGTGTCTTATGTTAATATTTAACCCTTGTGCATTGTTCAAATTTACTAACCTTTCGTGTTGTTAGTGGATGAAAACATCCATTAAATTAAACGGCTGTAAAAATGTATCAGATGATTTTTTTTTTTGCATATTTAAAGAAGAATATTTTCTTAAACCTTTGTAAAAATCATAAAAAATGCTGCCGCTGGCTTGCAATTTTTTTTTAAACGCTGGTGGGGAAAGAGTTAAGGAACTGTGTGTTCATGCATTATGTTGTGTTCTGTGTAATTTTATTCATGAGTTTTCAACCTGTCTCTATCTCAGGACAGCAACAATATGGAAGACACTGTCTCCGTTTTGGGGTGAAGAATACAATGTCCATGTTCCTCCGTCTTTTCACACGGTGTCATTTTACGTCCTCGATGAAGATTCGCTCAGGTCTGAACCAGTTTAGGATCACACTGCCATAACATGCTTCATGTATGGTGCATAGATCATCAGACTTCAACTTTTTTTACATTAAATTCACATGTACATAATAACAGCATCAGTGTAATGTATAAGCTATGTAAGTGTGAATACTGTTTCTACTGTCCGGTATAGGATGCAGCGTTTTACTAACACCGATTATTGTGTTCACAGCCGAGATGATGTCATTGGGAAAGTCTCAATCAGTAGGGAGACGCTTACTGCTAAATCTCAAGGTAAGAGAGTTTCTCCTAGAAAATGTTTACACACTTTAGCTGTGGCGAAATTTGAAATCAATATCCAGAGCTAACCGTCTATCTCACAACCTTAATGACAAATAATCAAGACCATTAGTCAAAATCACATGATCTTAAGTGTGGACGCATGACTGTCATGTGACTGCTTTTCTTCCTCATATAAAGATAAGCCACATACTTCCTCTTATCAAATTTAGTTTGTGTTGTTGTTAGCTAAGACAAGAATCAGTGTGACTATTGCTCATACTTAAAGTTAGGGATTTGAACAAACCCTCAACCCAAATATTCAAGTGTGGCACATAACTCCCCAACAAGCAATATTGCATTCAAAAGACGTCTCGTAGCCGTCCGAACACACCCATATGGCAAAAAATACATTTCTCTAGCCAAATATATATATATAAAAAAGGCTAAATACATTTTGCAGAATGTTATGCGTAATTGAATATATTTTTGAATTTGGAAATATACTAGTTTTAACCTTTATATATTTCAAAATGTATTTCAAAGGCAAGCAAATACATTTCTAATTTTACAACCTATTTGGCAAAAATTAATTTTTTCCTTAAATGTATTTTTAATATATGCTAAATACAATTAAACTTTATAAAGTATATTTTTGAAGTTGAAAATATATTTATAATTGTTATTTTTACAGATTCGAAACATAACGTTTTTCATCCAATGTGCCATGAATATATTTCCTTGGATTTAAATATATGGAGGGCTAAATATATATTTTTAATGCTTTAGAATTGTTTTTAAAAATATATTTAAAAATATGCCAAAAATGGCCAAAAAAATATATCAGTGAAAAATATATTTTTGTAAACATATTGTAAACATATTCCAAAATATATTTCAGCAAATATATTTTTTGGCCATTTTTTGTATATTTTGAAATGTATTTTTGAAAAGCGCTATGTAAGACTTATGTATAATATATATATATATATATATATATAAAATAAAAGTAATTTTTTGCATAATATATGAGTTTGTGATGTGTGTAAATATTATGTATTTAAACACACACACAAACATATGTATACATTTAAGAAATGTTTTATTTAACTATTGTTTTTTTTTGTATATATTTACAATATATAAAAATATAAATAAATATATGTACACATGTAAATGTTTCTTAAATACATACATGAATGTGTGTGTATTTAAAAATACATAATATTTACACACAGCACAAACTCATATGTTATACAAAAAATTACTTTTATTTTGTATGACATTAATCTAAATTAATATGCCCAGCTCCAATATATATATATATATATATATATATATATATTAGGGGTGTCCTCGACTAAGGATTTACATATTCGAATCAGAATTTTCGAATCTTTCCATAGTCGACCGATAGTCGAATCATCTATGTTTGTATGCATGGGTTGGGAGGGGCCAGACCAGGTACAAATTGGTAACTTTTATTTTCTTTCACAAACAGCACACATAAACAACTGTCTGATAAAGTGACCAAAACTGTCTTTCAAGTAATAAACGAAGACAAAACTGACGATGCATTTATATATATTTTTTTTAAGGTAAAATGTAAGACAACATTTGTTTAATTATTCCTCATAACATTTTAAAGCCACGATCTACAGAACATCACACAAAAATACATTTTGATAACTAAACCTAAAAAAATAACAAAGGTATTCCTGCCTTGGAAACTTCGGCTACAATTACGTGTTTTTATTTAATTTGGAGATAGCGCGTCAAAGCAGTCATGACCAAAAAAAACCGACAAATGAGAAATGACAAATAATTTGTGATTGTGACTGTAAATGATAAAAACTAATCTTTATATACAATTCATTAAACGTTAATTTATAACAAGAAAAACACTGAAATTAATGATTTTATAGACACTACGCGTTATTATTTAGCACAGAAATACCTGCTTGCTTGCTTTGACTTTGATCATCTCTGTATTCACTTTAGATACAGAAAGACCGGATGATATTATTTATTTCAGGAATCTCTTTGCTATAATTTGAAAGTGAACACCGACTGACCATAATATTAAATCACAAGAAAGACATTCGTGTCAGGCAGAAATAGTTTCGGTGCAGATACTAGTTTCCGTTTCATCACCGAAATAAAAAAAACGGCTTACCTGTTTTGTAGTTTAACTTTAAGATAGACAATATATGTTTTAAATACATTTTAAAAACTTATACTCGTCGAAAAACATCCGTTTTTTAATGTTTAGTTTGATGAACTCCTAAATATGAGACGCAGAGCACCTAACCCGTTCGGCTAAATTGCATGCGCAAGCATGGCCAGCACGCAATAGCGCAACATCGATACAACGAAAAGCTATCCAAAATTTACATACTTAAATTAGATCGGAATTTACGTTTATAATAAATACAATTTTTTTTAATAAAATAAGGTCAGAAGTAACAAAGTGCAGAACAAATATGCAAAATGCCTCAAGTGCATGGAAACAAAACACAAGCCAAATAGTTAAATCAGATAACCCAAAGTGATTTATAAATAAAATAAAATATAGAAATTATTAAAAGAACGAAAGACATAGTTTAATTTGCCAGCTTTGTCTTTTAAATGTCGAAACAAAGAGGCAAGGCTTTAATAACATAGAGACCTCTTATGCATGTGAAGTCCGGTCACAGGGGTTGTTGGATTTATTAACGCATTTTAAAAATATTTATTGAAAGCTGCTACTTCACATATTATTTGCAGCATTATCATAATATGCAGTATATTAATATATTGTGAGAAAGCTGTTATATGTGAAATCAGATAATGTGTGCACCCATACGGCCAAAATTAAATGATCCTCATTTCATAACACATCTGCGACGATTCGACTATGAGATTGGTAGTCGAATCAGGCTTCTCCTATCGATGCATCGAATCTTCGACTATTCGGGGTCACCCCTAATATATATATATATATATATATATATATATATATATATATATATATATATATATATATATATATATATATATATATATATATATATATATATATATATATACTTTTTTTTTTATTAATAATTTTTTTTCCCATAAGCCCAGATGTTAAGGCGTACAAGGCACAGTTTGGGTTGTCAAGTGAAAATGTAATAGAAGCCAAAATAAATAACCTAAATAAATTAGAGATGCACTGATTGCAATTTTCTCGACTGATTTAGATTTCTGATTTTTCTGGAGGTGATATAGATTTTTGCAGATTCCGATTTTCTTTCTTAAAACTACAATTGAGAGCATATAGGCTATAAACAAAAATCCACTTTTCTTTTCTTCATACAAGAAATTATTAAACATTGCACTTTCATCCAAACTGCATTAAATTACAGAATCTTCTTTCATTTGATCTCAGTCAGGCTTACTGACATTATGTTAGATTCAGAGTCGGCTTGTAACTGGTTGCATGTGTGATAAGTAGGGATGGGCAGGATGTATTTATTTTTTTTTTCTATGTGAGACTGACCGGCCAATTACCGGTCCAGCCGATCATGCGTAAAATTGGCCAATTCCGGTCTCTGGCCGGTCGAATTGGGCATCTCTAAAATAAATAAAGGAAACCAAACATCTTGTAATCACTGTTGACTTCCATGATGGAATATTATACATCTCAAGTTATTTTGACAAAAACGACATTTAAAGGCGGGGTGCATGATCTCTGAAAGCCAATGTTGACAACTGAAATCATCTAAACAAACACGCCCGTACCCTACTGCTGATTGTCTGGAAGTGTGTTTTTGATATCTCAAAAATCATACACCCCGCCTTTAACCAAATTCAAGTTTATTTTGGGTAGAAGTGTGTTACTCATACCCGGACTATATCAGTTTATAGTTAACCTAGATGGTGAAATGACGACTAATACTTGCTGGGTCATGTGGCCCCATAAATGTCACAGCTCATTTTGCACAGCTTTTTAAGCAGATTTAATTTATTTCTAAGCACCAGAACATCTTCACAAAAGAGATTTTGATTTCGTTTAATTGACATGAGCCAAAAAACATTCGCCAACATACTGTTTTTTATTGTTTTATTACCTTTCCAGGTATGCAGCTCAACTCGTAAAGCATTGCATTAGCAACACAAAGGTCAGGGTGTGGGAAACAAACATGCTGATTTAAAGTACAGCTTGAATGCACAGCAAGCTGCTTTGGATGACGCAGAACCACAAACAGGCATTTAAATCGCTATTTCTAAACAAACTGCAAAAAGTGAGTTTAATTCATCTTTGTGGGGAAAGTACCATGACTGCACATTGTGAAGGTTCCTACGAGGTGGTCTTTTGGGATGGCGAGTGAGTCATTGTGGTTGTCTGGACTCGTTGCTCACGTCTGTTATATGCCTCAGGGGCAAGGACACCGCAGGGTTATCCATTATTGTGACACAGGATGAAAAAGAGTATCACTTATTGTAGCCCCTGTGATGTGTTGATGACTAGTCACCCACGCAGGCAAACCATGATGGAATGGAAAAGCTAAATGACGGCATTAATTACCATTGCTTAGTTTGCTGTGATGGCGTTTCAAACAGATACGGCGTGTTTACATATGCGGCTCGGCTTGTTAATGTTCACAATAGCCTAAAACACGATGGAGGGCTAGTTGGCCCTGATACATGTTGCCCAGCAACCACAGGCCCATTTTGGGACTAATTTGAATGTGATGGCTCTGGCGGAGATTTCTCTAAAACATTGAGCTACGGTGCTCTGGTGGTTTGAATCCTGCTTGCAACATCTTTTTCCCCCCATGATTTTTTACTCAGGTGATGAGATGAAATCTCATTGGTCCATTAATTATCAAACACCTTCTGATTGGTTATTATATTGCATGGCTTGGCATTAGGCCAAAGCATTAACGCAGAAGTGAATCTGACAGAAATACAACACCTCAAGTTAACCTTCATTGACTTTTGGATGACCCTTTTCCATTCTTTGTATCCCCCTCTCTTCCCAACCTCACACTTTGTAGCTATAACACATACAAATGGCCTCACATAACCTTTTCCTTGAAGGGCTCTGAAAAACCATTTAGTGAAGCGACAGGACAACGACATAGCGCTCCAGTTTGCCTTGGTTTGACGGGGTGTAAACGTTCAAGTTAGCTGCAAGTCAAATCATAGCCTGATCACACTAATAACAGTGTGAGATGGGGTGAAATTAGCTGCTTGGTGGCTAATTATGCAAATTGGCAAATGTAGGCATTACAGTGAGTCACATTTTTAGAACAGAAATATGTGGAAGCTTGTGAAAAACACATGTCTCATTTACGTCACATGCATTTTTTAGTTCTCCAGGTTATGCGATCTTGTATTTTGACAGAATAACATAAGTCATTTGGGTGAAATGTTTCAGCAACTTCATCTTGTCACAATAATGCGGTAATGTGGATGTAAAATAACAAAATTTAAGTATCAACACTCTTAAAAAATAAAGGTGCTTGCAAGGTTCTTTACAGCCATGCCATAGTAGAACCATTTTTGGTTCCACAAAGAAGAAGAACTATTTCTTTCATACATAGTCTAAAGAACTTTTTTACAACAAAGAACCTTTTGTGAAACTGAAACATTTTTTCAATGTTTTTCCAAAGGTTCTTTATGGAACCATTCAGACAAAATTTCTGTTCTTTACAGCTCACGTTACACACGCTGTTTCTGCATTTCTGATGTTAATCTGGAGTACCTATAGAGTAGTATTACATCCTTTATATCTCCGAAGAGTCTTCAGTTTAATCAGATTTATAAAAGAAAGATTAACTTTAACGAATCTTTCCGATAACGTATGAAAAAATGAAGAAGGAGGAGTTACTACCATGGGTGGAGCGAGTACGAGTCATGCAACACTATACAACACTATAACTTATGATTCACTACATGTTTGTGTCATTTATATAATATGCAAGCGCCTATTTCCAACATAAGACAGAAGTCTTACTTACCGCATGAAACTCGTGACCCGGTTGGGAAAATCCGGCGCATCAAAAACATGCAAAACTCCGCTGCTACCCCGGATATAATAAACTATATCCATTGTTTTCATAAGGCTGGTGTTCTGCTCCTTACATCCAAAAACACACTTCATCTTTCGTGCCATTGTTGAGTTTTGAAATTAAACAAAGCTTTGTTGCGTGATAAGATGTTTGCAAGTTCTAGCGTCTCCCGCTGATTGACGGGTGGGAGGGGTTTTCCGGGGGACGTGCCCATATAAAGAAGTGATACGTATAGAAAACCCCTGAAACGTCAGTTGGACCTGTAATCGAAAAAAACTTTCCGAAACTTGTACGAATCCTGGCGAAGTGGATTCGGCACAGAAATACTTTGTAACACGCCCAACTGCTTTTTTGACACTTTGCCTACGTTTAGCATGTTTTAGCGGAAACAACTCTATAACTGTTTAATAAGTCAGAATGCTTGAAATACCATTGACCCCCCCCCCTTTAAAAATTAGGGTGCTTCATCTTGAAGCCCCATTTTTGGTTTCACAATGGGCCATTCAGTGAAATGTTCCTAGAAGAACCATTTCTTTTATGCATAGTCTAAAGAACTTTTTTTCCACAAAGAACGTTTTGTTGAACAGAAATTTTTTTCCAATATTTGCTTCACGATGAAGAACCTTTTTGGTTGCACAAAGAACCATTCAGTGAAATGTTCTTTCATACAAAGTCTAAGAAACGTCTCGGTTACGGATGTAACCCTCGTTCCCTGAAGGAGGGAACGGAGACGTCACGTCGTGACCGACGAATTGGGAACTCGCTTAGAGAGACCAATCTGCTTCGTATACTACTAAAACGCCAATGAACTTGGCATTGAGATATTTGCATAATGCTGGCGCCGCCCCGCCAGGTGCCTTTATAAGCAGCAGGTGCAAATAGGGAAATTAGCTTCTTTTCGCTGAGAAAGCCGGGAGAAAGTGACCGGTCGATAAACAGCAGGGAGCAGCCCTGTGGCGACGGGACGTGACGTCTCCGTTCCCTCCTTCAGGGAACGAGGGTTACATCCGTAACCGAGACGTTCCCTTTCAGTCGGTCACTACGACGTCACGTCGTGACCGACGAATTGGGAATCCCTACCAAAACGCCACTGAGGGCTGACCTCTTCCAGTGTCTGCGTAAAGCCCTCCGGTTCCACTTAAGGAGGAGGAGATAGGTTTTAAGGCAGAAGGCCGGGCACTAGATGTTCCTTTAACCCCACAGAAGTGCCAGCGACTGGGAAGCGCCCTACCTGAGCGGGATAGGAACGCTGCGGAAGCCACCGCCCGTCTTAAGGGCTAATGGTGGGCGAAGTCAACCGTAGTTGAGGAATAAAGACAGCCGTGGCTGTGTAAGCAAAGCAGTGCTCTGCTAAGGGAAACGTGGGCTGGTAGGATTAACCCCACGGAAAAATACTCACAAAGGAACCCGGTGGGACACAATGTGGAGCCCGAGCCAGACACGTAGGTTCGCGAGGATACAGCTAGTGAAAGGCTGACAGCCAATGCTCCGCAACAAAGGCTGCCAAGGCAGCGGAGGAAGAACAATTCAAACCATTACGCATTTTTGTTCTGAAGGCCTTCCATACTGACACAGTTATGAAGCATCAGTTGGAGGCTGCAAGCCGACCTGCGAGACTGCTCTCCGTGCTCCCCCTGGTGAGGAAAGAGCACGAGAGGATACAGGCTCGATACGAACACTGTAAAATCTAATGAACGTATTAGGTGTCGCCCAACCAGCAGCTCTACAGATGTCTGTTAGCGAGGAACCACGAGCTAAAGCCCAAGATGAGGCAACACTCTGTGTGGAGTGCGCTCTCAAATTAAAGGGGCAAGGAATACCCTGAAGATTATAAGCCAGGGCGATAGTATCAACTATCCAATGAGACATCCTCTGCTTAGTGACAGCTTTCCCTTTCTGCTGGCCACCATAACAAACAAAGAGCTGGTCTGAGGTCCTGAGGCTTTGCGTGCGATCCACGTAGAGTCGCAGTGCGCGTACGGGGCACAACAAAGCCATGGTTGGGTCTGCGTCCTCCGGGGGCAGCGCTTGCAAGCTCACCACCTTATCTCTGAAGGGAGTGGTGGGAACTTTGGGCACGTAGCCTGGTCTGGGTCTCAGTGAGACAGCAGGACCAAACTAAAAGCACGAATCGTCAACAGAGAATGCATGTAAATCCCCTACTCTCTTCATGGAGGCCAATGCTATCAGGGTCAGAGTTTTCATTGATAAAAACATCAGACTCGTAGACTGCAAAGGCTCAAAAGGGAGACCTGAAGGCTTCAGCACCATGGACAGGTCTCAGGAGGAAAGAGGGAGGGCGCGAGGGGTTTAGCCTGCGAGCGCCTCTTAAAATGTAATAATTAAATCATGCTGGCCAACTGATCTGCCGTTGATAAGAGAGTGATGAGCATAAATAGCGGCGATATCAACTTTAATGGCGGAGGGACAGCCTACCATCTAACCTATGTTAAAGATATAAAAGCACAATGTTAATGGGCATTCTCTGGGGTCCTCGCGTTGCGAAGAGCACCGGGTGACGAAAAAGGTTTCTTTAAGCGCGTAAGCCCGTCTTGTGGACGGTGCTCGAACCGCGTCGATGGTGTTAGATACCGCTTGCGATAAATCACCTAAACCTTGCGCGCGCTCAACGACCATACATGGAAATCCCACAGGTCGGGGCGCGGGTGCCATAATGTGCCCCTTCCTTGAGAAAGAAAGTCTTTCCTCAGGGGAAATCGTCAGGGAGGGGCTGTCGCGAGGAGCATTAACTCTGAAAACCAATCCAGTACGGGGCGACTAATAAAAGGCTCTCCTCGTCCTGCCTGACTTTGCACAGTGTCTGCGCAATAAAGCTCACTGGAAGGAATGCGTATTTACGCACCCCCCGCGGCCAGCTGTGCCAACGCATCCACGCCGAGGCTGCCCTCGGTTAGTGAATAAAATAGGCGACAGTGGGTATCGTCCGGCGACGCAAACAGATCTATCTACGCACAACCGAACTTCTTCCAAATTAGCTGGACCGTCTGGAGGTGGAGTCGCCATTCGCCGGGGGCGCAGCTCGGGAAGCGCGTCTGCCGCTGTATTGAGCGAACCCGGGATGTAAAGGGCACGAAGGGACCTCAGATGCTTCTGACTCCAAAGGAGGAGATGACAAGCGAGATGCGACAGGTGACGAGAGCGCAAAACCGCCTTAACGGTAAATAACGCAACAGTCGCAATGTTATTGGTGTCGGCTAATACATCCTTCCCTCGCATCTCCATAGCGGAGCGTACAAGTCCCAGATATACAGCGCACCGCTCGCGGCAGTTGGGGTGCTATGCACACCCCTGAGACTGCAAGCCCGTCATACGTGGCTGATCATCCCGTGCTGAGGGCATTGCAATATACAGAATGCCAGGAGACCCCTCAGGGGCATATCTTCTATCGGAAATGCCGGGTCTACCACAGGGAAAAATTTAAATGACACGCAGGTGCAATGTTTACACGGTGTATGTCGGTGTGCCACGCTCTCCTCGAGACTCGATCGTAAGCCAATGCTGAAGCGGTCTCATATGAAGCAGCTCGGGCGGCGTCACATCCGCAGCATGCTGTCATATGTCCAGGAGCTTCTGAAATTGTTTCAGAGGGACCGCGTACTTCCCTCGAATTAAACCGAGGCAAGTCAGAACTGACTGGTTGCGCGCTCTTGTTAAACACGCCAATTAGTCGATCGAGTCTTATTTCCATACTGAGAAAAAGGATCCTCTGCACGGGGCAAAGTTGCTCTTTCCCAGTCGACCGGAAGACTTAAACGAGCGAGATGCCGAAGCATTAACTCTCTGTGTTCGCGCACGTCTGCCAAGAACGGGCTATTATAAGTCGACGTAGAAAAAAGCAGAATGCGAACAACGCTCTCTCTCTGACATTTTAATGCCGTGACTACACCTGGAGACACGGAGAGAGAGAGAGACAGCTCGAATGGTGTACTTAGTATTAATATGCCCACCCCACGACGCAGAGCGAAAAAACGGTCTAAAGCGAGGGGAGATGGACACATAAGTACATGTCTTACAGGTCTAAGGCTGCAAACCGATCTGAATATTGAAATACGAGCCTCTGCGTTATCATCCAAAAAGAACACCTTCGTAGAGCTGGTGCGTAAATCAAATCGATCGTAACCCGCCGCGTATTTTGGGTACTATGAGATAAAGGCTGGAAAAACCCTATCATCATCATCTCGGTAAGAGGGACCGGCTCGAACATCCTTCGCCAACAGGATGTCGATTTTTGCACGCAGTACATGTGCATCGGACGCTTTCACTACAGTGAAACGAAAGCCCGAATTTTGGGGTGTGCCGGATTCGTAACCGAGGCGGATCGTGCGTAAAACCCAACGAAACGGGCTGGGAACTGAAGCCAAGCACCCAGGCACCGTACGAGGAGAAATAACGACACTACCGAAGTACCCGCGGTGGGGCAGCGAAGCGAGACAGGTGGGACTGCCGGTGCGTCTGCTGTGACAGCATAAACATCTACAGTATGTGTGTGTGACACTGACCTGAGCCCGCTGAGGGTAACGGTCGTCTGGTCTCCTCTACGGAGGGCGCAGACTCCGATGAGGGTGCTGGTGGTCCGGTCTCCTCAGCGGAGAGCTCGGACTCCTCAGGTCACCCGCTGGCGATAGAGGAGAGGTAGGGGAGCTGGTGTGTACCCGCTCACCGCTCTCTCGATCCTCCGGAGACCTAGAGAGGGAAGAGGAATGCACTCTTATGTGTGGTTAAGTGGGTACCGGCCGAACAGCCGGTGGAACATATGCAAACCAAGGATTTTCCACCCGACCCTCTATCGGGGGAAGGAGCTCCATCTCCTGAAGAGTGATCCTCTGCCAATCCGGGTCGCCCTTCACTGGCCACTTAAACTCCCGAATTTCACGGGAAGCGGCTAAGCGGGCGGGGCGAGCTGCTGACGACCGGTTCCCCTGCGCTGCCGAAATGGGGTCCGAGGAGGGGAACGGAGGTGGTCGCCGCAGGACGCCGACGGCGAGAGGCAGACTGAGGAGCCGGCGTGGTGGACCAAGGGCAGCTCTCTTCCGCCGGGGCATGACCTAGGAGATCGCCTCAGTCTGCGCAGCGGAGCTGTACGACTCCCCTGGCTCGCCGAAGAGGCCGGTCTGTGAGACAGGAGCATTCAAGTTGTTCTCGTCTGCGTCCGTCATGTCAGCCAGACACAGCCAAAGGTGGCGATCTTGAACCACTGTGGTGGACATCGCACGACTGAAGGTCGCGGGCTCCCTCGTAAATCCTTGTGAGCCTGCAGCAACGTTATTGCGTGCAGGGCCGAAGCCGCCTCTCCGGCATGCCTGATGGGCAGCGTCCGTAACCGGACGACTGTCTACAAACACGGGAGGGAAGGGTTGGGTGGTCCCTCCAGGAACGCATCCCGCTCCACTGAAGGGGTCCCCGCCCTTAGCGGCTCCGTTGGTGAGGGAGGTGAGGGGTGAAGCTGAACGGCCGGACGGCCGCAAATCACGTCAGCTCTTCGTGCCGTCGGGAAAGAAAGGCACAGGAGGAGAGGACCGAGAGGCCCGAGCAGCTCCGAGGTACCAATCATGTGGGCGGGACGGTTCGGGCGGAGAGGGGTTAACCTTTCCAACTCTACCGTCTCCGCCGCTCGCGGGCACGGCCGCCATCTCCGGAACGACTCTGCCTCGGAGGAAAAATGGACACCCCTCTGATGCTGCAGAAGTGACGGGACCAGAAGGAGGTCCAATGGATTCGGCAGACATCGTAGAACACGACTCTGCAGTCTCCACCGGAGCCTCAACCGGCTGAGGATGAGAAGGCCGGTAGGTGGAGGACGCATCCTCCGTCCTACTCAGCGTAGTGACGCGAAGCTGCGCCCTGCGAGCGCTTGACAGCCGCACCATGGCGGCGTCAGCACTGCAAAGGCGCGGACAGCGTTCCCGTAGAAACGACCATCGTCTCCGCAATCCAAGAGGGTTATGCTCTCACAGAGAGAACAGAAACTCTCCACGAACGCAGCCCCGGAGTGCTCGATGCCTGAGCACGAAGACAGCGCTCGTGACCGTCACTGGAACCCTTATACTTCTCGCATCCAAGATCGCACGGGCGAAAAGCTATCCTGAAAAGGACGCTGATCTCCGCATATACGAGAGAGTGGCTGCCTTTAACAAGGCACAAAGCTCTCTCGTATCACTCTTTTAGGGAAATTCACTCAGATGCTTAGTTGATGAGCGCACAGGAAGGCAACGCACACACTAAACTCAAAACAATAAACAGATGTAGAGCCGTGGAATAAGCGAAGCGTCCGCTGTGATACTGCTAGTTCAACCAACTTCAGCAATCAAATCCCAACAGAGTAAAGTAGCGCTTCAGTAGCAGATAAAGCCGGCTTTCGAAGCGAAAAAGCTAATTTCCCTATTTGCACCTGCTGCTTATAAAGGCACCTGGCGGGGCGGCGCCAGCATTATGCAAATATCTCAATGCCAAGTTCATTGGCGTTTTAGAAGTATACGAAGCAGATTGGTCTCTCTAAGCGAGTTCCCAATTCGTCGGTCACGACGTGACGTCGTAGTGACCGACTGAAAGGGAACTATTTTACTACAAAGAACCTTTTGTGAAACAGAAACATTTTTCCAATGTTTTTCCAAAGGTTCTTCATGGAACCATTCAGACAATATTTATGTTCCTCAAAAATTAGGGTGCTTCACGATAAATAAAAATGTTTGGTTCCACAAAGAGACATTTGGTCAAAGGTTCTTAGAAGAACTGTTTCTTTTATACATTTTTTAGATAACTTTTTTACTACAAAGAACCTTTTGTGAAACAGAAAAAAAAATTTCAGTGTTAAAACTGACATCAAAAATACTTTTACTTGCATTGTGATTTGCATCTGATGTCATTTGCACTCACTTCTACAGTCTAAAAACAAATGGTGCTAAATAGCACTAAAAGTGGTTCTTTGCTCGTAATCATAGAGGAACCATTTTCAGTGCTATATAGTATTTTAATAAATAAGGTTTGTGTTTCTTAACAATAAAGGCCTTAAAAGGTTCTTTGCGATGCAAAAAAAAAAAAATTTTGGTTCCTCAAAGAACCGTTAAAGTTTGGAAGGAGCATGCATGGTCATATAATCCAACCAATCAGTGTGAAGAGGTCTCTCTATATATAGGTTTTCTTTATCATGGAGAGGATAATCCGATCATCCAGCACTGTTATCCTTTATGGATGTACAGGAATTTTATGTTGCTGAGCTCACCAGTGTGTTATTATTTTTAGTCAGAATGTACCAAATTGTTGATCTGGCCTTTCTTAATGTTCCTGCTATCTCTTTGATTGTTTTATTGTGTTTTAAAACCTAAAGATTGTCCGTATTAAGGGTGTCACGATTTCGATTTTAAATCGAAATCGATCGAAATTAAGTCACAACCTCGAACTTCGAATTAAAAAATTCAATCGTCGATGCTGCCACGCCCCCATGTCACGTCGGGTCGGCTTGCCAAGCGGGGGAAAATAAACCTCTCAGAGGTGCCTTTAAAAACATCGATCCAGCGGAACGCGAGGGATGTATTGCTACAACTCCTTGAAATGCATATCATAAACAGGATTACTACCTAGTGATCTGACTTCGGACAAAGCGCGGCTCTCTGCACATGCGCGAGAGAGCCACCAAGATGCAGCGGGTTATATTTTAAGCAAAATGGATAGTTTGCCTCAGCTCGCATGAAACGCATAAAACTAAACAAATACGTAAGGATTATTACTTTAGTTTATGTTTAGACTTCGGATAGATGTAAGAGCGCGTGCATGTGAGACAGAGAGAAGCGCAGCTGCTTATGACGCGCTGGTTTAATTTCAGATGCTAGGAGTCCAAGACGTGCGCATTAAGTTCATGTGCGTGCAAGAATAATAATAATAAATAATAATGGCAGTAGTCTTCATGTAGTCTTAAAAAAATTAAAAAACCGAGAATCAAATCGAAGCGTGACCTTAGAATCGAAAATGTCATCGAATCGAGGATTTGGAGACCCCTAGTCTGTATGTCTTACATGGAGATGTCCTTGAAACGCATGATGTCGGTTCACAGCCATAGCTTCTAAATGCAAATGCCACACTTAAAATCAACTCCAAACCTTTGACATCCTTCAAATGATTTAACAAATAGTCCATACTTAGTTTTTAAGTCAACAGTTCCATTACTTTTCGCCTCTTTAAAAAGGGGGAGTGACATTTTAAACAGCTGTAATTTCTAAACCCTTGAACAATCTGGATGTGAATAATAAAGCTGAGCACTTAAAGTCATATTCATATTCATTATATGACTGTAACTGGAATAAAAATTGGTAAACAGCTAAAATAACACAATATGTGCTTCTGTTTTAATATTTATGGACGTGACTGTATTTGTTTGCTAAAGATATTTCAGAATTCCTTAAAAGGAATTCCAGCAATGCTGTGGAAGTCACCTGAACATTTAGATGAAGACAGAATGCACCATAAAGGCTATCTGTTTGAAGCAAAGACCTTAACTCTTTAAAGGTTAGCAGTGTGTGAATGTGAGTGGGTCACTCTTTTTGAACATATTTGTGAAGCAGACCTTTAACAGCTAAGCGACTGTCAATCAAAGCGATAGCTGAATGTAGCTATTAAAGTTTGAGTCATAAGCAAGAAATGCTAATTTAGATTCTGTTTATGGTTCTGTTCCATCATTAAATTGAGTTCCTGGGGTGTTTGTGGCTTTGGTTTGAAAAAAAAAAAACTCCAGGATGCATGTCACATTATTTTCTTATCATAGTTTAGTTCATTGAATGTTTGTTGCTTTTTATAGTAATGTTCATTCATTTTATTAGTCTTTCAAGTAGTACCTTGCAGTATTTCCTTAATGGTTCAGTACTGTCGGGCAATTTTCTTGCACAACTCTTTTAAGATTCAGATCAATCTATGAAAATGTGTTATAAATATAACATCTTGAGATGCTACAGTCTTGTTCAGTATGGGAATAATAAATTGAAAGCAGCAGAAACGTCCTTTCCATTCCCCTAAGTAGAAAAGCTTTGTTTAGCCTGGCCCAATTTATTTTTAGGTTATTCAGTAGAGCAATATGGGAAAATTGGCCTTAAGAGGTGGTATGCTGGAATACTAATCGAGGGAAAAACCGCCTACCAGTCCACCGGGATAAACGGTCCTTTTCGGGGACAGCCAAAGGAAAACTTTCAGATAGGAAAGCAGTGACTGTTAAATGGTTTGACAGATCCTTGAGATATTTGCCTGGATGTGGAAATTCTCAGTAAAATGTTAAAACAGCAACCTAAGTGATCCCTGAACACAGTATTTAGTAGAAGAATATAAAAGAATATAAAGAATATAAAATAGTTTAAAAATATAATAACATGATTTTGTAATAACCTTTTTGCGACTCGAGATAAGCTAACAGGGCTCCAGACTGCCACCAAATGGGGGCATTTTGCCACCAAAATTTGAGTGTGTGCCACTGAATTTAACATCCAGTTGCACATGTGTGACCACCAGTAAATTCGATCTTTTTTTGTGATGTGACACTGAATTTGAAAACAGCACATTGTACTTTCTGCATCTATCATTTAAGTTTTTATTAGTAAAACAGTAGAAATTAGTAGTAATGTGAATATTTGGATAGCATGTTGATATACATTGTGTGCCCCTAAATTTTCTGGTTGCGCCCCTAACATTTTCAGTGGGGGCCACTGTGCTCCTAGTGAAAAAAGTTAGTCTGGAGCCCTGGCTAATAAGGGTAGATCTTTCAAAACATCATCTGCTGAATAAGTAGGACAATATTTGGCCGAGATAACTATTTTGAAAATCTGGAATCTATGGTTGCAAAAAAAATCTAAATATGAAGAAAATCGCCTTTAAAGTTGTCCAAATAAAGTCCTTAGCAACACATTACTAATGATAAATAAATTTTTGATATATTTATGGAAATGTACATAATATCTTCATGAAACATGATCTTTACATAATATCCTAATTAATTTTTTACATGCAAAAATCAATAATTTTAACTCATACAAGTGGCTATTGCTACAATATACCCATGCAACCAGTAACTGGTTTTGTAATCCAGGGTGACATTGATGTCACTTTAACCAAAATATATCAAATATTTTCACAGAATATGTAATATACTGTATATATATTTTTTTTTGCCACAATATAGAAATGCAGCAAGACCATTAATTTTATAATCCTAAGCCTCTTAAAGTCAGAATTACTGTAAATGGACCTGATGTACCGTTTATTATATTCATCCCAATTGTAAGCCTGCTCGCTGTGTGAACGTGTTTGTGAGCATGCTCTTTGACCTTCCCATGTCAGTCATGTGTGTACATATATACAGTTACAATATCATTCAAATAAACAGGGCTCCAGGGTTTTTTGGAATATCTCCCAACCTTGCGCCTTTGTTTATGGATTGCTGTAGAGGGTCCGTGTCCTTGAACTTAACCCACCACAAATTGCTTTCCCACAAGATGATTCATTCAGTCATGAGCTCTCCATTTTTAGCCTCTTTGTATTCTTTTGTTTAGGTGTAGATGGATGGATAAATCTGTCAGAAATTGACCCAGATGAAGAGGTGCAAGGGGAAATTCACCTGCAGATATCAGTTTTGGGAGATGGAGAAATCCCACAAAAACTTTGTTGCCGGGTGTTGGAGGCAAGGTGAGATACTCGCTTTTTGTTTTGGTGCAAAAGCAAATTATGTAACACACTGTAAAAACTTAGCTGTAATTAGGCAGCTGGTTGCCAGTAACTTACTGTAGAACAGGGGTTCTCAAAGTTTACATTCAAAGGTCCAAATCTGAATTCTCATCATTTTCATAGGTCCGGAAAAACTGGTTATTACAAAAAATTGTCAAGCATGGTAATAACTTTATGTAAATCATTTGTTTATATAACAAATCAACACAAATAGTTTGTGAAAAACATAACAAGTGTATTTTGCATTTAAAGTAAAAATTTTTTTTAAACATAAACACAAGAAATATGCCAAAAGTAACCAGGTGCAAAATACAGTGCAACCTAATGAGAGAAATGGCACAGTTTGTTCTCCATCAGATGCATAAACCATGGCAAAAAAAGTGTGGTTGGTAGGCAGAGACACTGACCAAAATTAGGGGTGCACCCTGCAATTGTGCAATTGGCTGATGATGCTTGCTATGCATCTCAATGAATTACGGTGAAATGCCGCTACATCCAAAAGCCAGGGGGCGCTCTCGTGCAGAAACTCAATATGCGCTGCAGACGAAGAACCAGACACACGGCAGCTCCAGGAAGGATATATTTATATTGCTGTTCTTCAAACCTTTTCAGGTATTTTCATGATAATAAAGAATATGTATAAAGATTATGTTTGACGAGTGTTGCTTTTTCAAATGCATGTTATAAACGACTCAAACCAACAGTGATTTCAGATTGATAAGGACTTACTGATCAAAGCCGTAGTACATGACGTAGCTGTGCATAATATCTGGGTCTGATGGCTACAGCGTGACACAGGAAATTTTTAAATAACTCGTTTTATTTTTGGACCAGGATTAATCTTAAATCCAAAAAGTAAAGAAAACTAAACGAATGATTTACAAGTTTAATATGCAGTTGTAAAGTAGCAAATGCACACATTTAATCAATCACATAGAAAGTAATGCAGTTGTAATATGAAGTGGACGCGGGTCCGGATCAAGTTCCCGTCCGGTCCGGATCCGGACCGGAGTCCGGACTTTGAGAACCCCTGCTGTAGAAGATAAAGACTGAAAATGTTTTTTGAATTTTGTCAGTAAATAACATAAATGTAAAATCTACAGTAAGTTACTGGTAGCTAGTAATACCCAGTGATACTGTAATTTCTACAGAAGTTTTTTACATTGCAGTCCAAACATTACATTTTTTGCATCTGAATCAAGTTTTTAAAATGCCAAATCAATGTTCGACTGTGTGTTACATCCAATTCCCATATGCCAAAAAAATATTTTTTTTTAAATATCATTTTAAATATATTTCAAAATATACAAAAAATGGCCAAATACAAATATGTGCTGAAATATATTTTGAAATATTTTTACAAAAATTTATTTTTCACCAATGTATTTTTTGGCCAATTTCTGTATATTTTGAAATATATTTTAAAAATAAAAATATTTTAAAGCATTTGTACAAGTCGCATCGGAAGAAAAGATTTGTATGTTCAAAACCTGTAACATAACAGGTTTAAAATATTAAAATTAAATATTATTATTAAATATTATTAACCTCCTAAGACCTGGTGTGTGGACATCACATTTTTTGTTGTTTGCACCATAATATTTAATTCTGTTGTGTAACTGGAACCTGTTGTTCACAAACTTGGACAATCACACTGCTTCTTGTTCAAAGAAAAATATTTGGTTATTATATTTATTGGTTCTTCCGACCCCAAATAGCTGGAAGAAATTTGAAAAAAAAAGACAAAACAAAACGTTGGGCTTAGGAGGTTAAATATATAAAATGCCATATTTTGAACTGCAAAAATACGCTTATATAATTTCATGTTTTATACATTTTTTATATAAACTTTTATACTTCGGTCAGAAAAATTAATTTTTTGCTGTATAGGTTGTAAAATTAAAAATTTATTTGTTGCCGTTAAAAAACATTTTGAAATATTTGTTAATATTTGAAGGTGAAAACTGTATTTAATCAATGTATTTAATTAAGCTTTACTTTCTACAAAATATATTTAGCATAGATTAAAAAAATATTTTTGGCCAGAGAAATAAATTTTTTTTTTTTTGCCGTCAGTCAGATTACAGGAACAATAATCATGTGTAAATGGTTTTATCATAAAAAATATACAATTCTATCAGTGTCAAAATAAATCAGAAATTCTGTTGATCGAGACTAATTTGAATGACCGCAGTGTAATTTTTATGGAATATTTTTATCTAATAAACTTTTTGGGGGTTTGTTTTTAGAGATCTTGCAAAGAAAGATCGCAACGGGGCGTCAGACCCTTTTGTCAGAGTGAGATTCAATGGCAAAACGTACGAGAGCGCGGTAAGGACTTATCTGTGTTTCTGGTTTCATCTACAGCAGTTTGAACCGTTTTCTGTTACTGATTAACGTGGCTCTCATTCCACCAGGTGGTTAAAAAGTCGTGTTACCCACGCTGGAATACGAATTTTGAGTTTGAGCTGGATGAGACGTCGACTGACAGTCTTTTGAGTGTGGAGGTGTGGGACTGGGATCTGGTTAGCAGAAATGATTTCCTGGGAAAGGTGACTGCACAGAATCAACAGTTTCTTTGATCTGAGATTTGGCACAGGACTTCATCATGTTCTTTTAAAATAAAATAATAAGAAAACCTATTAAGAATGCATAATGATGATAACAACATTTTGATAAGTGGGTTACTGTTGGTTTTATATGGATAATTCACCCAAAAAGGAAAAATATCATTATTTACTCACCCTCAACCCATCCATTTTTGCATTTACTTTTTATGCAGTTTGACAGCGTATAATGTGCTTACAGTACATTCAGGCTTTATATTTTATCAGCATGTGCGTTACCCAGGATTCAATCTTATGACCTTGGTTTTGCCAATGCCAATTAAGTGAGTTCATATCATAATTAAGTTAGTTTTTACCAAGCCCCTAAGGTGACATTGGAGTAAAAAATCTAAAGTTTAGTTTCATGTGCTCATGTGAAACTTTCAAGTGCAGATTTTTTTTTAAGTTCAGTTTTGCGTGTTCACATGAAACTTTAGAGGCGCACGTGAAACTATCGCGCGTGCACGTGAAAGCAAAAGTTTCACATGAGCAAGCGATTGTTTCACGTGAGCATGCGATTGTTTCACGTGCGCACCCGAAACTACATTTATTTAATTTTTGCTCCATGTCCCCATAGGGGCTCTGTAAGTTTTGCTTAAAGCTAGAAAAAGTATCTGACCATAAGGTAAGAAAAAAATTATTGTATACCTAAAAATAAGTAAAATCTTACCCCATTTGCAGATTTTTTGTTCTTGTTTTAAGCATAAACTCACTGATATTGATTTAAAACAAGACTTAAAGTGATAGATCACCCAAAAATGAAATGAAAAATTTGTCATCACACTGCAAAGAATGATTTTCAAGAAAAAAATTCTTAGTATTGTTGTCTTGTATTCAGTAAAAATATCAAAAAATTCTTAAATTAAGATGCTTTTTCATCAAATTTATCAAATGTATCAAATTTAAGTGATTTTGTGCATAAAACAAGCAAAAAATAAAAAGATCAGCCAATGGGGTAAGCAAAGTTTTCTTGAATATTTCTTGAATTTAGTGTTTAAGCAAAATGTTCAAGATTTTTTTACTTACCCCATTGGCAGATTTTTTTGCTTGTTTTATGCACAAAATCACTTAAATTTGATATTTTTGGTCTAAAAACTAGACTTATTTTCTTGGGTAATTTTGCTCATCAAGAAAAAGCATCTTAATTTAAGAATTTTTAGATATTTTTACTGAAAACAAGACAAAAATACTAAGACATTTTTTTTTTTAATATTTTTTTTGCAGTGCATTTACTCACCTGTATAAGTTTCTTTATTCTGATGAACATGAAGGAAAATATTTTGAGCATGTTTGTAACCAAACCGATCACAGGCCCCATTGACTTCTAGTAGGAAAATACTGTGGAAGTGAATGGGGCTTTTGATCAGCTTGGTAACAAACAATTACTCAAAATATCTTCCTTAATGTTCAGCAGAACAAATAAACTTTTTACACTGTAAAAAATGACTTTCTTACTTAGTATTTTTGTCTTGTTTTCAGTAAAAATATCTAAAAATTCTTAAATTAAGATGTTTTTTCTTGATGAGCAAAATGACCTAGGAAAATAATTAATGAAACACAGAAGTGATTCTGAAAAAAGTAAACTTGTTTAAAAAAAAAAAAAATCTTATTCCATTGGCAGATTTTTTCCTCGTTTTAAGCACAAATTCGCTTATTTTATACTTTTTGTCTAAAAACTAGGCTTATTTTGCTAGGTAATTTTGCTCATCAAGAAAAAACATCTTAATTTAAGAATTTTTAGATATTTTTATTGAAAAAAAAGACAGTCATTTTTTACAGTGTAAATATTTGTACTGAAAAACAAGACCAAAATACCAAGTATCAAATCCATTGCGTCAGTGCATAACGTGGCCTGAAGTTACCCCCTACATAATCCAGCCATAGTTATAGTTTCATAACATGTGCCCTCTGTTTAAGAGATGTTCATTGTCACATGGCCTCTTTTCACTCAACAATAAACGTTCCAATTGCTGTATTCAGCTTTGGTCGTTGTGACAGCTAATTGTATTTTCACCTGTTGATCTGTTTTCCTTCAGGTCCTGTTTAATATAAACAAGCTTCAGTCGGCACAGCAAGAGGAGGGCTGGTTTCGCTTGGGGCCTGACAAATCTAAACACAGTGAATATGAGTAAGTATACTTGGAATTGTGGCTAAGCAAAAATGAACTTTTGTTTCCACAGCAACAAATATTCATCCTTAAAGGAATAGTTACTTAAATATAGTTCTCCTCATGAGGTTCCATCAGGACTTTAACGCAAAACTCCACACAAAAAGCTTGAAGATAGCATGGAAGAATGTTATATAATATAGTTTTTAATATTAGTCCCTTTGCATTGCACACAACAAAGAAAGCCGTATGGGTTTGGAAAAACATGAGGGTGGGTAAACATTTTAGTTTTGGATGAATTGTCCATTTATTTGATGCCTATGGGTAAATACATTAAGCAAATATTTGCCAACAGTGGGACTTTTATAATAATATTAAAATACTGTAACAACATACTTTTAAAAAAGCACAAGTTTGTATGAATTACGATAAGATTGTAACATACTCAATCTGACTTTCACAGTGTAACGTTTGTGTGTTCTGGCCCATGTGTTGACAGGAAACACTAATCCTTTCTCGGGCTAAATCCTGGGATTTTTTCTGTTTGTTCATTCGTTCACTTTCTCTCTCTCTCTCTCTCTCTTCACTCATGAGAGATCATTTGAGCACGTGGATTGACAGCAAGGATTATATCTCAAGCTGGCGCAGGAGGAGTAGGATGGAATGGCTTATGTAAAAATCCAGTAAGGGAGGATTCAGTTGGTGACAAAAGCAAAACGTCATCTGAGTGTGTATGTGTTGGGATAAAGGGAAGGTGTTTTTGGGGGCATGGCATGCCAGTGTGGCACTTGTGTCCACATGGGACAAAAGAGTCATTGGCAGTTTTTCCTTCATTTATTCACTTTTATTTGGCAAAAGACATTGCTGGTAAAATTAATGTGATGTTTTGTAGACATAAAACTGGTCATAGATAAGAGAAAATGATATAAATAGATAGATGATGGATGGATGGGTGGGCAGAGAGGTTGGTAGGTAGGAAGGTAGTTTTAGACTTTTATTGTCCCGTTGGATATTTGTCCTGGACACTAGCAATACAGTGACTGCTGTTAAATAAGATGACATAAATCATAAGATATCAGTTACGAAAATAAATAAAAGTATTTACACTTGTAATATTTTCCATTAAAAAGAAAACAACATTAATTACTGTAAATACACCGGAAAAAATGATTCATTCAATTTAATCAATTTTTTTAAGGTAAGTGGTTGCAATAAATTTATTTAAGCTACATTTAAACAAACGTTTTTTATTTATTTTATTTTGCCTTTCTAATTTTTTTGTTTAAATGTAGCTTAAATAAATTGATTGCAACCACTTACCTTAAAAAAATTTATTACATTGAATTAATACTTTTTTCAGTGATTAGTATCTGCTTTTAATTCAAGGAAGCTAGGTATGTACTTGTATCTAGGTATGTAGATTGACAGACAGAC